>NW_015389516.1:127553-140084 GCF_001527695.2 Protobothrops mucrosquamatus
AATAATAATAATAATAATAATAATAATAATAATAATAATAATAAAGTTGGAAGGGACCTTGGAGGTCATCTAGTCCAACCCCCTGCTCAGGCAGGAAACCCTATACCATTTCAGACAAATGGCTGTCTTGCTTAGCAACATTAATTCCAGTCCAAATTGTGGTCATATACATACATACATACATACATACATACATACAACGCCTACATATTAATCTGAAAATAGGTAGGTAGGTAGGTAGACAAAAATGCCAAATCCAGTCTGAACATCTGGCTGACTGTGCGATGATCCATAATAATAATAATAATAATAATAATAATAATAATAATAATAATAATAATAATGTTGGAAGGGACCTTGGAGGTCATCTAGTCCAACCCCCTTGCTCAGGCAGAAAACCCTATACCATTTCAGATTTAACAACTGGCAAGAAAAGGCTGTCAAATAGGGCGAAACTGACTTAGCAAGTGTCTCGCTTAGCAACACAAATGCTCGGTTGTGGCCATAAGTCAAATGTAATGAATGAGTAGAAGAAGAAACTGGGAGAAATAAAAGAAGTACGGAAGGGGAGAAAAGCAGATGAGAGAGTATGACTGGCTGACATTCTGAATAAGGTTCTTTGCTTGAGTCTTTGGTTGTGGCTGTCACTTGTGGAGGCTGAGGTAGGTTGATAGTTGTGTATGTGCATGCACGCACACAAACACACACACAAACCCAGAAGGAAACCGAGCAGAGAGGAGGCATGTTTACTTCCCATCTCTTTCTGAGACAAAAGGGCCTATATAATATAACTCTGGTAAAGTGAAGTAAGTCTTTTGCAGCCTTGCCCTATTAATCCTGGCCAGTGGCCTTTTCAACACACTCACCATGAAAGGTGTTGTGGGTTTGGCTCCCTTTATTCAGCCTGTTCTGCGACTCGGTGGCAGCTTTGGAGATTGCTGTTTTTTTCTTCCTTCCTTTCCTAATTTTCCTCAACTTTCCTGTTAAGCCAGGATGATGACTTACCTGTGATTATAATCCAGGGTGTCTGGGCTATGGCTAGGACGGTGCCAAAACTGGCAACCGATCTCCTCCTTGTGGCACAGCAAAAGGGCTTTTTCTGCTCTGCATTTGAGGGGGGAAAAGGAAGAAAAACGAAAAGGTTGTGCTTAAAAGTTGGGCCTTCCGGTCCTCAATTTGCAATCGCAAGGGAGCCCAAAATTTCTGTCGTTAAGCGAGGCATTTGCTAAGCGATTTGTGCCCCGTTTTACGACATGGCTTGCCACCGTTGCTAAGTTGCTACGCTGCCGTTGTTAAGGGAGTAACACAGTTGTTCAGTGAATCTGGCTTCCCCATGGACTTTGCTTGTCCGAAGGTCGTAAAAAGGGGATCCCGTGACCCCGGGGGACGCTGCGACCATCGTAAATGTGAACCGATTGTCGAGCGGCCCCATTTTGATCGCGTCACCATGGGAACTCCGCGACGGTCGTCAGTGTGAGAAATGGACATAAGTCACATTTTCCAGTGCCGTTGTACCTTTGAGCAGTTGCTAAGTGAATGGCCGTAAGTTGAGGACTACCAGTAGCCTGAACTTATGACCACAAGGGAGCCCAACATTTCTGCTGGTTAAGTGAGACATTTGTTAAGTGACTTTTGCCCCATTTTACGACCTTGCTTGCCACCGTCGCTAAGTGACTCAATAGGTTAGTAGCCCGGTTGTTAAGTGAATTCGGCTTCCCCCCCATGGACTTTGCTTGTCAAAAGGGGATCACGTGACCTTCGGACCCAGCAATGGTCGTAAGTACGAAGCAGTGGCCAAGCATCTGAATTTTGCTCACACGATTATGGGGCTGCTACAAAGCTTGTAACTCTGAAAAATGGCCTCAAGTCGCTTTATTTTGTTCCAGTGCCGTTGTACCTTTGAACGTTCACTAAATGAACCGTTGTAAAGCGAGGACTCTCTGTACTGTTCGGCCACTAGCGCTCTCCACGCCTTCCTGTCCTGGCAAACCGTTCTTTGTTCTTCCGCTTTGTAGCCTGGCCTCCCCGGTGACTCAAGGAAATAATCGCAGCTTCGTTCTTTATATCCCTATTTTATTTATTTCTCAAGTTTTATCAGCCGCCCCGGTCAGCCAAACTTTGGGTGGTGCCACGAAAACTTGAGATGGGAACGTGAGAATTCCCCCGCAAGGTTTTGGACGGCTTGCAGTTTAGGAGGGGAGAAAAAAAAACAACCTTTGTAGATTCTCGGTGGATTATTTTGCATCTGATCTCGATCCAGTTCGTCTCTCTTAAATATCCGTTTTAAGCCATTTGCCACCCAGGAAAAAAAGCTCCGTGAAATTTAGCATAATTGCCTGCCAACGAAATGCATCAATCTTATGAAGGGTTTGGCTAATGTGATACGCATGCGGTCAAGCTGCTGCTTCTCGGCCAGCTGTTTGACAACTCTTTTCACATCGGGCCCATCTATGCCTGGCTGTGAATGGTGAATAGTGAATCCCTCCACAGATTTTGGATGTGCTGTTGAAACCCATAACCAATGGTTTTCACCCTTTGGCCCAGCCAGGCTGTGGTTTGGGAAGGCCTGGTTAACAGCTGTTCCTACTTAAACAGCCATGGAAATGGTCTAGAGTGCTAAATTTTGGAGAGGGGTTGAAACAAGGTCAAGGCCTGACTCTGTGCCCTTGTGAGACTCAAATTCAAATATTTGCACCTTAAGAAACTCTTTATGAAAGGGATCTAGAATTTACAATATTTAGAACAGATGAATGGGATCCAGAACTTACAATATTTAGAACAGATCGATGGAAAACCCCTATAACTCTTCATCGTGAAAAATGTTGCCGTTGTTCAGTGGGCATTACTAACTTTGACTCCAATTCATGTGGCCAGCAAAAGGTCTTAAGCGTTCCCAGAAGCAATATCAAATCACAAATTGACTCTGGATATAGCCCAAAAAAATCAAAAAGAAACATTTAAGAAAGGAATTACTTGTGATGTCATTAATAAATCGGTGAATAACTGAAATGAAAATATAAGACAGGTCTCGGTCTCTTTCTCCATAAACACTTCACAAACATTTACTTATTAAGATCTTATTAAGATGATATCCATAATGTCCTCATCAATTGCTTGGTCTGCTGGTGCATAATCATAATTAACCCTAGATCAGGGATACCCAACTTTGGCAACGTTTAAGATATGTAGACTCTAACTTCCAGAATTCCCTAGCCAGCAGGTCTTAAAATTGCCCTAGACCGGAAAAAACACAACATGCTAGGCCAAAAATTGATTAATTGGTTTGTGGATTCACGTCTTCTGTCAACCCAACGCACGATTAGTGAACTGTTCATGGATGCAAACAACTGAGTTGATTGAAACCACTCAGATCCAGTCACATGTGGATAATATAATTGATCTTGGTTTGCGTAGTCTTTGAACCCTGTGAAAAATAAGGAAGACGTATCAGTGAAGGGAAATACCTGTGTCCCTAGAAGATAATTCGGTGAAAATAGATTGTGCTGGCTGCAGTCGGAGCAGGAGACCCCACATAGAAGAAAGTATGAGGTTGTTTTCTTGCAGACGTTTCATGACCCAACTAGGTAACATCATCAGTGCTAGAGGGGAGTGTGGTTTGCAGAGATGAGGAGGACTGTGGGGTCCTCGGTGCTCTCTGAGCTTGGTGGTTTTCTTGCAGACCTTTCATGATCCAACTAGGTAACATCATCAGTGCTAGAAGGGAGGGGGGTTTATAAGAGGAGGAGGAAGAGGACTGTGGGCTCCTTGGTGCTCTCTGAGCTTGGTGGTTTTCTTGCAGACGTTTCATGACCCAACTAGGTAACATCATCAGTGCTAGAAGGGAGTGGGGTGGCAGGAGGAGGAGGAGGAGTCTGTGAAATCGCCCACTGTGATTTATAAAGCTTGGTGCATCGTTTAGTGTGTGCAAATCCGAACCACTGAATAAATTTAGTGTGAAACATAAACCCGGCCAATTATTATTTTTTTAAAATCCCCCGATCTTCGCAAGCAAAATTTGAGTTGGTTATGTCTCTGGAGGAAAAGTTGAAATCTTAGGGAGGTGCCCTCCCACCAGCAGCAGAATGTACCCACCAGGAAACTGACAAGCCCCATTCGTGGCTGGCTCAGCATGCAAATACCATAGATAAGAGTAATAAATACTTGCAGGGTGTTTCATTGGGTATCGTGTGTGGTGACCATTTACAAGAAATCAGGCCCCTTCTTTCAAAGCAGGGCGCAGTTCTTGGAATCGTAAAAGCCAAACCAGGAGGGCGTTTATAATTAGCCCGGTGTCATTGCAAAACTGGCAACAGGTTAATGTTGGAGATTTTGCAAACACAGAATTTCTAGGAATCTCGTCCCTTAGTCCGGCTTGGGGGCAAAAAAACCTCCTGATGTTTACGTGGATTTCTGACACCGGGCAGACCAAAGCCAGGGTGACAATTTTGGGGTGGTGCTCTTAAGATGAGTCACTGCTGTAAGTGTGCAGTCCTTTGTCGTCGTCCACCGCAGAAAGGACCACAATTTCCTGAGATTGTTTCCCAATGCCTTTTGCACCGTTTCAAATTCTTAATTTTGACGCCCACACGGCAGGCTGTGCTAAAAGAATTGAGGGCTGCGGTCAAGGTTTTTAATCCGTTCTCTGGACGTGGAAGTTAAATTGCAAGCTTCCCAACGTTCCCAAAATATTTATCTGTTGGACTTTCACCTCCCGCGTCCCATCCAGTNATTATTATTATTATTATTATTATTATTATTATTATTATTATTATTATTATTATTATTATTATTATTATTATTATTATTATGGATCATCGCACAGTCAGCCAGATGTTCAGACTGGATTTGGCATTTTTGTCTACCTATCGAGTCCTTACCAAGGACCTGGGATAGGCAGATGTGGATGTTTGATGGTATTACAGATATCATTATTACTACTACTACTACTACTACTACTACTACTACTACTACTACTATTACTACTACTACAGTTTGTTAAGTGAGTCAACCCGAATTTACGACTGTAAAATAGGGTGTGACTCATTTAACAACCCCCTAGCTTAGCCGTGGAAGTTCAGCTCTCCATTGCGGTCATTAAGTGGAGGACAACCTATATCCAGCTACAGCTTCAGAGTTTCTCCCAGGTCTCTAAACACCCAGTTGCTGAATCCTAAGGGTAGAGTCCGCAAATATACAGGTAGTCCTCGACTTAGGACCACAACTAAAATTTATGTTGCTAAGCGAAACATTTGTGAGGTGAGTTTTGCCCCGTTTTATGGCCTTTCTTGCCACCGTTGTTAAACAGTTGCGGTTGTTAAGTTAGTAGACGCGGTTTGTTAAGTGAATCGGGCTGACTTTGCGTGACACTGCGACCGTCATAAATGTGAGTCAGTTGGCAAGCGTCCGAATTTTGATTACGGGGATGCCTGCAATAGTCGTAATAGGAAAAGCCATCACCAGTCGCTTTTTCAGGGCCGTCGTGACTTTGAATGGTCACTAAATGGACTGTCGTAAGTTGAAGACTATCTGTTCAGCACTCCTGCGTAGGAATAGAAGAATACCACCCAGTGTGTTTCGCTTCTGAGCAGGCAAAAAAATTCAATGTTACTTGCAACTGAGTTTTTTCCCTCCCTAACTGGTTTTAAACCAGTATTAGAAACCTTCTGTTCATTTTCACGAGTATTTAATTCAGCCTAAATTCTTCTCAGCATGCTGCCCATAAGCCCAGCACCATCTCCTTCAACATTTGCCAGTTCTTCTGCCCTTTCACCTTTTATTTTTATGGATTCTCGTCATTTAAACCCCAAAAAGGGGAGAATAAGTGGAGAGGAGGACCCCAGCATCCTGAGAGGCTGAGGGTCAGCCCCTAACATTGTATTTTTTTCCCAGGAATGCTTTTGGCTCCCAAAACATGGTTAGGAAATGAATAAAAATTAAAAAAAAGATGGGATATAAATAAGTAAACAAAATGGGGCGTGTTGAAAATATCTAGAAGGGAGAGTGCCCAGTTGCCAGATCAAAAGGCAAAGCTAAGTAGAGACGGCTAAGCAGTTGGTCAGTGGTAAAGGATGACCTTGTGAGACGGGCTTTTAATTTTGTTTGTCGCTGCTTTATTGGGGTGTTCTCCCTCCATTTTAAGCCACCCTCCTCCCCCTTTTATCCTGTCAGACAGACCCGGGCCACAGTCAAGAGAGAATTTAACCTTAAACCCTCCCTGATTTTTTTTAAGTCTGGTTATTTTAATTCTGGAACACGCCGGCCTGTTCTTCCAATTAAAACTTGGTGGCAGATCTTGTCTCTTTTCTAAATTTAAAAGAACTTGGAAATGTATTAATCATGGCTTTGCTTCCTTGGCGGCCCAGCTACCTTCCCCTTCCGTGTTCCTGGGCGGTGAGCAAAACCTTCCGAAAGATTACATGACAGCAACATCTAGGCAACCTTCAAAGCACCTTCTGTTGGCGAGAGCAGATGCCTGTGGCTTGCAGGCTCCCCGGAACTGTCGGTTCCCGACACGTCTCCATGACCACCTGTCTTACCTCTCGTTTCTTCAAAGCAGCCAGCCAAACGCCAACGCCGCATCAGCAGGTGTGACTGAGAGGCTGTTTCGTTTCGAAAAGACGCGGAGCCGTTGGTGGTGGTGGTGGGTGGGACCTCTTTCTGCTTGCAGGCCATCGGAATTGGGAAGCCCCCTTTTTTTTTTTGCAGAGGGAGAGGGAGTCTTACACATTGCAGCGGGGGCAGTTGGGCTGGAAACACCTGTAGGGCTCCAGAGGTTGAATCTTTTTCACCCAGCATCTCCCCCTGTCAGTGGTGAGGGCTGATGTTGGGAGTTACAGCTGAGGAAGAAGAGCAGGAGTGACCCGGTTTTCTTGCGTGAGGTGAGGAAGGAGGGAGAGCTCCAGGATCAGGGCAAGCTCCGAATTGCTGGAATTCAAGGAAGTTTTAGGGGCTGGGTTGGAGGGAGGGAAGGGTGAGTGGATGGACGGGAGGTTAGGTGAGTTGAATGGTTGGTTGGTTGGTTGGGTCGGTGGGTGGGTGGGTGGATAAATGGGTGGATGGATGGATGGATGGATGGATGGATAGATGGATAAATGGGTGGATGGATAAATGGGTGGATGGATGGATAAATGGGTGGATGGATGGATAAATGGGTGGATGGATGGATAAATGGATGGATGGAAGGGTAGGTAAGTGGATGGATGGATGTGTGGATGGACGAATGGATGGATAAATGGATGTATGGATGGGTAGTTGGATAAATGGGTGGGTGGATGGGTAGATGAGTGGATGGGTGAGTGGATGGATGGATGGATGGATAAATGGATGTGTGGATGGATAAATGGATGTGTGGATGGATAGTTGGATAAATGGATGGATGGGTAGATGGGTGAGTGGATGGATGGATAAATGGATGTGTGGATGAATAGTTGGATGGATGGATGGATGGGTAGATGAGTGGATGGGTAGATGGATGAGAGGGGAGGTAAGTGAAAGGATGGATGGATGTGTGGATGGATGAATGGATGGATAAATGGATGTGTGGATGGATAGTTGGATAAATGGATGGATGGGTAGATGGGTGAGTGGATGGATGGATAAATGGATGTGTGGATGAATAGTTGGATGGATGGATGGATGGATGGGTAGATGAGTGGATGAGAGGGGAGGTAAGTGAAAGGATGGATGGATGTGTGGATGGATGAATGGATGGATAAATGGATGTGTGGATGGATAGTTGGATAAATGGATGGATGGGTGGATGGGGGCGGGTGTGTGTGGATAAATGGATGGATGGGTGGATTCAATATGGAATCCCCAAATAGCCCAACAAGGGTAGAAAATGGGTAGTACAGATAGTCCTTCACTTACAACCATTCATTTAGTGACAAAAATTACAGTGTCACTGAAAAAAGTGACTTATGACCGTTTTTCACACTTAACAACCGTCGCAGTGTTCCCATGGTCATGTGATCAAAATTCAGACAGTTGGCAACTAGTTCATATTTACGATGGTTGCAGTGTCCTGGGGTCACGTGATCCTCTTTAGCGACCTTCTGATCAACATAAAGTCAATGGGGGAGGGGCAGTCAGATTCACTGAACATCCGTGTTACTAACTTAACAACAGCAGTGATTCACTTAATAATAATAATAAAGTTGGAAGGAACCTTGGAGGTCATCTAGTCCAACCCCCTTGCTCAGGCAGGAAACCCTATACCCTTTCAGACTGAACAACTGTGGCAAGGAAAGGCCGTCAAATGGGGCGAAACTGACTTAGCAAGTGTCTCGCTTAGCAACACAAATGCTGGAGCTCGGTTGTGGCCATAAGTCAAATGTAATGAATGGGTAGAAGAAGAAACTGGGAGAAATAAAAGAAATACGGAAGGGGAGAAAAGTAGATGAGAGAGTATGACTGGCTGACATTCTGAATAAGGTTCTTTGCTTGAGCCTTTGGTTGTGGCTGTCACTTGTGGAGGCTGAGGCAGGTTGATAGTTGTGTATGTGCATGCACGCACACAAACACACACACACAAACCCAGAAGGAAACCGAGCAGAGAGGAGGCATGTTTACTTCCCATCTCTTTCCGAGACAAAAGGGCCTATATAATATAACTCTGGTAAAGTGAAGTAAGTCTTTTGCAGCCTTGCCCTATTAATCCTGGCCAGTGGCCTTTTCAACACCCTCACAATGAAAGGAGTTGTGGGTTTGCCTCTTTTACTCAGCCTGTTCTGCGACTCGGTGGCAGCTTTGGAGATTGCTGTTTTTTTCTTCCTTCCTTTCCTAATTTTCCTCAACTTTCCTGTTAAGCCAGGATGATGACTTACCTGTGATTATAATCCAGGATGTCTGGGCTATGGCTAGGACGGTGCCAAAACTGGCAACCGATCTCCTCCTTGTGGCACAGCAAAAGGGCTCTTTCTGCTCTGCATTTGAGGGGGAAAAAGGAAGAAAAACGAAAAGGTTGCGCTTAAAAGTTGGGCCTTCCGGTCCTCGATTTGCAATCGCAAGGGAGCCCAAAATTTCTGTCGTTAAGCGAGGCATTTGCTAAGCGATTTTTGCCCCGTTTTACGACATGGCTTGCCACTGTTGCTAAGTTGCTACGCTGCCGTTGTTAAGGGAGTAACACAGTTGTTCAGTGAATCTGGCTTCCCCATGGACTTTGCTTGTCCGAAGGTCGTAAAAAGGGGATCCCGTGACCCCGGGGGACGCTGCGACCGTCGTAAATGTGAACCGATTGTCGAGCGGCCCCATTTTGATCGCGTCACCATGGGAACTCCGTGACGGTCATCAGTGTGAGAAATGGACATAAGTCACATTTTCCAGTGCCGTTGTACCTTTGAGCAGTTGCTAAGTGAATGGCCATAAGTTGAGGACTACCAGTAGCCTGAACTTATGACCACAAGGGAGCCCAACATTTCTGCTGGTTAAGTGAGACATTTGTTAAGTGACTTTTGCCCCATTTTACGACCTTGCTTGCCACCGTCGCTAAGTGACTCAATAGGTTAGTAGCCCGGTTGTTAAGTGAATTCGGCTTCCCCCCCCCATGGACTTTGCTTGTCAAAAGGGGATCACGTGACCTTGGGACCCAGCAATGGTCGTAAGTACAAAGCAGTGGCCAAGCATCTGAATTTTGCTCGCACGATTATGGGGCTGCTACAGAGCTTGTAACTCTGAAAAACGGCCTCAAGTCACTTTTTTTGTTCCAGTGCCGTTGTACCTTTGAACGTTCACTAAATGAACTGTCGTAAAGCGAGGACTCTCTGTACTGTTCGGCCACTAGCGCTCTCCACGCCTTCCTGTCCTGGCAAACCGTTCTTTGTTCTTCCGCTTTGTAGCCTGGCCTCCCCGGTGACTCAAGGAAATAATCGCAGCTTCGTTCTTTATATCCCTATTTTATTTATTTCTCAAGTTTTATCAGCCGCCCCGGTCAGCCAAACTTTGGGTGGTGCCACGAAAACTTGAGATGGGAACGTGAGAATTCCCCCGCAAGGTTTTGGACGGCTTGCAGTTTAGGAGGGGGGGGGGGCAAACCCTTTGTAGATTCTCGGTGGATTATTTTGCATCTGATCTCAATCCAGTTCGTCTCTCTTAAATATCCCTTTTAAGCCATTTGCCACCCAGAAAAAAAAGCTCCCGTGAAATTTAGCATAATTGCCTGCCAACGAAATGCATCAATCTTATGAAGGGTTTGGCTAATGTGATACGCATGCGGTCAAGCTGCTGCTTCTTGGCCAGCTGTTTGACAACTCTTTTCACATCAGGGGCCCATCTAAGCCTGGCTGTGAATGGTGACTAGTGAATCCCTCCACAGATTTTGGATGTGCTGTTGAAACCCATAACCAATGGTTTTCACCCTTTGGCCCAGCCAGGCTGTGGTTTGGGAAGGCCTGCTTAACAGCTGTTCCTACTTAAAAGGCCATGGAAATGGTCTAGAGTGCTAAATTTTGGAGAGGGGTTGAAACAAGGTCAAGGCCTGACTCTGTACCCTTGTGAGACTCAAATTCAAATATTTGTACCTTAAGAAACTCTTATGAATGGGATCCAGAACTTACAATATTTAGAACAGATCGATGGAAAACCCCTATAACTCTTCATCGTGAAAAAAGTTGCCATTGTTCAGTGGGCATTACTAACTTTGACTCCAATTCATGTGGCCAGCAAAAGGTCTTAAGCGTTCCCAGAAGCAATATCAAATCACAAATTGACTCTGGATATAGCCCAAAAAATCAAAAAGAAACATTTAAGAAAGGAATTACTTGTGATGTCATTAATAAATCGGTGACTAACTGAAATGAAAATATAAGACAGGTCTTGGTCTCTTTCTCCATAAACACTTCACAAACATTTACTTATTAAGATCTTATTAAGATGATATCCATAATGTCCTCATCAATTGCTTGGTCTGCTGGTGCATAATCATAATTAACCCTAGATCAGGGATACCCAACTTTGGCAACGTTTAAGATATGTAGACTCTAACTTCCAGAATTCCCTAGCCAGCAGGTCTTAAAATTGCCCTAGACCGGAAAAAACACAACATGCTAGGCCAAAAATTGATTAATTGGTTTGTGGATTCACGTCTTCTGTCAACCCAACGCACGATTAGTGAACTGTTCATGGATGCAAACAACTGAGTTGATTAAAACCACTCAGATCCAGTCACATGTGGATAATATAATTGATCTTGGTTTGCGTAGTCTTTGAACCCTGTGAAAAATAAGAAAGATGTATCAGTGAAGGGAAATACCTGTGTCCCTAGAAGATAATTCGGTAAAAATAGATTGTGCTGGCTGCAGTCGGAGCAGGAGACCCCACATAGAAGAAAGTATGAGGTTGTTTTCTTGCAGACGTTTCATGACCCAACTAGGTAACATCACCAGTGCTAGAGGGGAGTGTGGTTTGCAGAGATGAGGAGGACTGTGGGGTCCTCGGTGCTCTCTGAGCTTGGTGGTTTTCTTGCAGACCTTTCATGATCCAACTAGGTAACATCATCAGTGCTAGAAGGGAGGGGGGTTTATAAGAGGAGGAGGAAGAGGACTGTGGGCTCCTTGGTGCTCTCTGAGCTTGGTGGTGCTCTTGCAGACGTTTCATGACCCAACTAGGTAACATCATCAGTGTTAGAAGGGAGTGGGGTGGCAGGAGGAGGAGGAGTCTGTGAAGTCGCCCACTGTGATTATAAAGCTTGGTGCATCGTTTAGCGTGTGCAAATCCGAACCACTGAATAAACCTGATCGACCAACAGTAATTTAGTGTGAAACATAAACCCGGCCAATTATTATTATTTTTTTAAAATCCCCCGATCTTCGCAAGCAAAATTTGAGTTGGTTATGTCTCTGGAGGAAAAGTTGAAATCTTAGGGAGGTGCCCTCCCACCAGCAGCAGAATGTACCCACCAGGAAACTGACAAGCCCCATTTGTGGCTGGCTCAGCATGCAAATACCATAGATAAGAGTAATAAATACTTGCAGGGTGTTTCATTGGGTATCGTGTGTGGTGACCATTTACAAGAACTCAGGCCCCTTCTTTCAAAGCAGGGCGCAGTTCTTGGAATCGTAAAAGCCAAACCAGGAGGGCGTTTATAATTAGCCACCGGTGTCGTTGCAAAACTGGCAACAGGTTAATGTTGGAGATTTTGCAAACACAGAATTTCTAGGAATCTCGTCCCTTAGTCCGGCTTGGGGGCAAAAAAACCTCCTGATGTTTACGTGGATTTCTGACACCGGGCAGACCAAAGCCAGGGTGAAAATTTTGGGGTGGTGCTCTTAAGATGAGTCACTGCTGTAAGTGTGCAGTCCTTTGTCGTCGTCCACCGCAGAAAGGACCACAATTTGCTGAGATTGTTTCCCAATGCCTTTTGCACCGTTTCAAATTCTTAATTTTGACGCCCACACGGCAGGCTGTGCTAAAAGAATTGAGGGCTGCGGTCAAGGTTTTTAATCCGTTCTCTGGACGTGGAAGTTAAATTGCAAGCTTCCCAACGTTCCCAAAATATTTATCTGTTGGACTTTCACCTCCCGCGTCCCATCCAGT
>NW_015389517.1:0-6355 GCF_001527695.2 Protobothrops mucrosquamatus
GGCACAAGCAAGCGAAGCCCCATCTGTGGGATGCAGGCAGCAGACAAAACCAGGCACCCTCCGGTCCGCGGAAAAACCTCTCTCCACGGAACCGGTCCCTGGTGTCCGAAAGGTTGGGGACCTCTGCTTTAGGGCTAGAGCTAGGATTAGGGTTAAGGCTAGGTTTAGGTTTAGGTTTAGGTTTAGGTTTAGGTTTAGGTTTAGGTTTAGGTTTAGGTTTAGGTTTAGGGTTACGGTTAGGGTTACGGTTAAGGCTAGGGTTAAGGTTAGGGTTAGGGTTAGGTTTAAGGTTTAAGGTTTAGGGTTAGGGTTAGGGTTAAGGCTAGGGCTAGGGTTAGGGTTAGGGTTAGGGTTAAGGCTAAGGCTAAGGCTAGGGTTAGGGTTAGGGTTAGGGTTACGGTTAAGGCTAGGGTTAGGGTTAAGTTTAAGGTTTAGGTTTAGGTTAGGGTTAGGGTTACGGTTAAGGCTAGGGTTAGGGTTACGGTTAAGGCTAGGGTTAGGGGTTAGGAGCTGTTAGGGGTTAGGATCTGTTAGGGGTTAGGAGCTGTTGTAAGTTAGGGTTAGGGTTAGGGTTAGGATTACGGTTAAGGCTAGGGTTAGGGTTAGGTTTAAGGTTTAGGGTTAGGGTTAGGGTTAAAGTTAGGGTTAGGGTTAGGGTTACGGTTAGGTTTAAGGTTAGGGTTAAGGTTACAGCTATGGTAAGGTTTAGGTTTAGGTTTAGGTTTAGGTTTAGGTTTAGGTTTAGGTTTAGGTTTAGGTTTAGGTTTAGGTTTAGGTTTAGGTTTGGGTTTGGGTTAGGGTTAAGGCTAGGGTTAGGGGTTAGGAGCTGTTAGGGGTTAGGAGCTGTTGTAAGTTGCGACTGTTGTAACTACCTGTACTGTAGCAAAAAAAAGTCGTAAGATCGGGCGTGCCCCTTGTTGAGCAAGGGGAACGCTGGTCCCCCTTGGTCGTCGTAAGCCAAGGACTGCCTGTAAAATACCTTCACCGTCGTCTTGGGTCTCCACCCAATTGAGCCCGGAGTTCAGGAGAAGCCACGCCGAGAACCCATGGTAGATGCCTTCAGTCCAGTCTTAGAAGCCGTCAAGGCCTACCTGCATGGGTCTGTCCACACGGCGGCGGAGCGCACGCATCCAGTGGGCCATGCCAGAGTAATGGCACATGTACGGCGGGAGGAAAGGAATCTTCTTGCTCAGTTCCTTGTTGACCAGGGAGAGCTCCCGGTTGAAGAGCATGAAAACGTCAACGGTCTTCTTGTCGAAGGTGCGCTTGATGGCCTGAAGGAAGGAGAAGACACCGGTTGGGTCAAGGGAGTGGAGGAAGACCGACAAGGTCCCTCCCAACTCTGTCATTCCGTTCTTCTGTTGTAAGGTCCTCCTGCATCTCCCCGACTTCCTTGAACCTAGTGTTTTGGAGACTGGGCAACCTGAAGATGGGTGGACTTCAACTCCCAGAATTCCCCCACTGGGGAATTCTGGGAGTTGAAGTCCACCCATCTTCAAGCTATTCAAGTTTGAGAAGCTTGTTCTCGTTTCTACCACCGCGTTCCTCACTTCTCTCTTGTGCTCACGTGCACGTCACCACCGAGGAGGTCGGCTGCTTTCGTTGGACCAAAGATACCTTCAACTCCCAGGATCCCTTGCCTTAGCTAGGTTGACCAGGAAGGGAATTCTGGGATCTCGGAAGGGATCTTTGGTCCAATGAAAGCAACCGATCTCCTCGGTGGTGACGTGCACGTGAGCACAAGAGAGAAGTGAGGAACGTGGTGGTAGAAACGGTAACAAGCTGGACCAAAGATCCCTTCCGAGATCCCAGAATACAGCTAAGGCAAGGAATGCTGGGAGTTGAAGTCCACGTTGGGAAAGGCTGTGCTAAGACATTCGAAGCTCAAGCCCGGCAACGTGAGGATGGGTGGTCTTCGACTCCCCCAATTCTGAATTCGTTGAAGTCTACCCGTTGTCAAGTTGCTTCAACCCTTCCAAGCATCATTCAGTAGACTTAAAGATCGTCTCGGGTCCAAGCCGTTCTTCTGCCCGCTAAGAAAGTGACCAGAGGTCACTTTAGTACTGATACATATATTCTTGGAAGCTCTCCATCTTCCCAGATCAGCCAAGGGAGACTCTTGGAGACAGGTTTACCTCTCGGGATGACAGATGTTGGAAGATGTCTTGAATCTCCACCCCGTGCTCTACATCCTTCACCGTCTCGAAGGCCGAAGTCATCAAGTTCTGGGTCATGACTTCCAGGTCTTTGACTCCTGCGCGGAAGCTGGCGGCACAAGAAGAAGGGAGAAGAACCTGTTGTAAGCCATCTGGAGCTCTTGGTGGACCTCCGTTGCATACCTCCATGGAGCTCTCCCTCCCTTCCCATGCTCCAGCCCCACAGGAAGACCCGTCTTCTCTCATTCAAGTGGACCCTTTCTCACCGGTTGAAGTCTTCATGCCAGGTCGTGTTCTTCACATCCAGAATCCCTCCTTTCACGTTCCGGAGGTTGTTGAGATATTTATTGAAGGTCTCCTCGATCTCCAGCATGCTCCGGGCCATCTGAGGGCCTTGTTGACCGAAGAAACAAGGCAGTGGAGTCTGCTTGCCGTCTTCCCAGCGGGCAAAGTGCTGTTGGCTATCGCAGACCTATCAGGAGAAGGAAGCGGTTCCACCTTCATTTGGATCGACTCTCTTGGACATGGAGTCACTTGGGTCCACCCCTGCCCAGGGAATTATGGGAGAAGAGGCAGGAGCAGAGAGCTGTCTACCCGGCTGGAGATCCCTCAATCCGGCCTGCTCTGCAGAAAACTGGACACCAACAATGCGAGCAGGCCTAGATCGTACCGAAGGTCAACCCTTGGAAGCTAACATGGACCATTGAGATGGTCACCAGACCTACCTCCAGGAGGTCCTTGCAACGTTGGACAAAGGCATCCACCTGGGCAAAGATGCTGGTCTGGTCCAGGACCCATCCCTTCCCAGAAAGCCTGTTAGGAGAGTCAGTAGTTAAGGAAGAATTGATCGGTGGAACTCCTCGCCTCCAGAAGTTGTGAGTGCTCCATCACTGGAAGTTTTGAAGAAGAGACTGGACAGCCACTTGTCTGAAATGGTATGTAGGGTTTCCTGCCCGAGCAGGGGGCTGGACTAAAGGACCTCCAAGGTCCCTTCTGAGTCTCTTATTCTGTTATTCTTTTTTTCCCTTCCTTCCTTCCTTCCTTCCTTCCTTCTCCAACACTGTAAGTTTTTAAGAAGAGACTGGACAGCAACTTGTCTGAAATGGAATAGGGTTTCCTGCCTGAGCAGGGGGTTGGACTAGATGACCTCCAAGGTCCCTTCCGAGTCTCTTATTCTGTTATTCTTTTTTTCCTTCCGTCTGTCCTTCCTTCCTTCCTTCCTTCCTTCCTTCCTTCCTTCCTTCCTTCCTTCCTTCCTTCCTTCCTTTCCTCCCTCCCTTCTCCAACACTGGAAGTTTTTAAGAAGAGACTGGACAGCCCTTTGTCTGAAATGGAAAACAGTCTCCTGCTTAAGCAAGGGGTTGGACTAGATGACCTCCAGGGTCCCTTCCAACTCTGTGATCCTGTTGAGTCTAACGAAGAGAAGGACCAGGGGTGGCAGGACAGCAGCCTTCCAATATTTGAGGGGCTCTCACAGAGGAGGGGGGGTCCACCTCTTCTCCAAAGCATCCGAAGAAGGCGGGACAAGAAGCAACGGGTGGAAACTAATCAAGGAGAGAAGCAACCTGGAACTAAGGAGAAAAGAACAGTGAGAATAATGAACCAGTGGAACAGCTTGCCACCAGAGGTTGTGGATGCTCCATCACTGGAGGTTTTGAAGAAAAGATTGGACAGCTGCCTGTCTGAAATGGTCTAGGGCAGGGGTAGCCAACCTTGGCTCTTTTATGACTCGTGGACTTCCAGAATTCCTGAGCCAGCATGGGGGAACTATGGCTCCCTTGATGACTCGTGGACTTCAACTCCCAGAATTCCTGAGCCAGCATGGGGGAACTATGGCTCCCTTGATGACTCGTGGACTTCAACTCCCAGAATTCCTGAGCCAGCATGGGGGAACTATGGCTCCCTTGATGACTGGTGGACTTCAACTCCCAGAATTCCTCAGCCAGCCTGGCTCAGCTTGGAAACCTCTCCCTTTCCCCTCAGCATGGCTGGCTCAGGAATCCTGGGAGTTGAAGTCCACGAGTCATAAAAGAGCCCAGGTTGCCTACCCCTGGTCTAGGCTCTCCTGCTTGAGCAGGGGGCTGGACTGGAAGACCTCCAAGGTCCCTTCCAGCTTCTATTCTGAATCTGGTTCTGATTCTCTTGGCTGATCTCCTCCATCTTCTTCTCCTCCCCGCACCCCCACTGTGGCAAAGAGGTTTCTGGAGAAATCAGCTAATCAGAGGAGGCCGAGGACCCCGACCCTGGGGGACCAGCCTCAAGAGCCTAATCCGGGTCCGGCGGTGCCGCAGCGCCCGTCTTAAATGCCTTTTTGTATCTTGCTCGATATTGATCCAGCCCCACTAATTTGAATTTGAAGCAGACAAGGAACACTTAAGACTTAATTGTCAAGGACCAGGCAACCACTTAAACCTGGCATCCCTAATCATAATGATGGATTAGCTTGCATTATTTCTCAAGTGCGGAGAAGCTGGGCGGGTGGGCGGTGGGTGGGGGGAGGAGGAGGTGGCTCAGGAAAGCGGCTTCGGCACGGCTGGAAGCCAAGAATTGCAGGGTTCCTCCTCCTCCCCCCCCAAAAAAAATTCAACACTGATCAGGACCATCTCTATTATTCTATTCTATTCTATTCTATTCTATTCTATTCTATTCTATTCTATTCTATTCTATTCTATTCCATTCTATTCTATATTTTATTCTATTCTTCACATTTCCATTCTATTCGATTCGATTCGATTCTATCCTATTCTATTCGATTCTATTCCATTCTAATTCCTTAATTCTATTCTAGTCTATTCAAATTCCTTAATTCTACTCTATTCTACTCTATTCTATTCTATTTTCTATTCCATTCCATTTTCTATTCTATTCTATTTTCTATTCTACTCCATTTTCTATTCTATTCTATTCTATTCTATTCTATTCTATTCTATTCTATTCTGCTATTCTATTCTATTCTATTCTATATTCTATTCTATATTCTATTCTATTCTGTATTCTATTCCATATTCTATTCTATTCTATTCTATTCTATTCTATTCTATTCTATTCTATTCTATATTTCTCTATTCTATTTTTCTATTCTATTTCTCTATTCTATTCTACATTTCTTCTATTCTGTTCTATTCTGTTCTATTCCATTCCAATATTCGTTGTTAAGTGAATCACTGCAGGCGTTAAGTTGTTAACAACAACTAGTTGTTAATCAAATACAGCTTCCCCATTGATTTTGCTTGTCAGGAGGTGAAAAACAGTCCCAAGTTCCTTTTTTTAAGTGTAACTTGGAACGGTCAGTTGAGTGAACTGTCGTAACCCAAGGACTTCCTGGGATGCTACACACTTCCCAAACCAGAAAAAAAAGCCATGCAGAGAAAAACCGTAAATGCAGCAGGACTGTCAGGAGATCGTCCACGTTGACTGGGGAGGGAGGGGGGGGGCCTGGAAAAACCCTAAAATTCTGGGATGGGATTTTGCTTATGGAAGGGCCGGGCGACCCGTTTAACGCCCATGCCAAGCCTGTCGGGCTGCCGATGCCTGGAACGGTGGTCGGGAGGAAGCCCCGTTCGCCACGGTCACAGCCGAGAAAAGAAAGCGGAGAGTTAACAAGCGTAAAAGCGACAACTACAGGTGTTAAGGGGGCCCGGGCAGCATTGTGATCAAAGAGTGTGTTGGTGGGATCCAGAGGAGAAAAAGAAAAAAGGAAACCCCGAGTGAATGTTGTCTTTGGCAAGTTGCGAGAAGCCCGGGAATTGAGGGAAAAAATACGGGGTGGTCCTCAAGTTACGACCACAATGGAACTCCAAAATGTCCGCTGCTAAACGAGACATTTGCTAAATGAGTTTGGTCCCGTTTTATGACTTTCCTTTATGACCATTTATGATGTTCCTCCCTTTCTCTCTTCTGTCTCCTTCCTTCCTTCCTTTCTTTTCTCTTCCTTCCTCTTTTCTGTCTCCCTCCTTCCTCTTTTCTTTCTCCTTCCTTCCTCTTTTCTGTCTCCCTCCTTCCTCTTTTCTTTTTCCTTCCTTCCTCTTTTCTATCTCCTTCGTTCCTTCCTCTTTTCTTTTTCCTTCCTTCCTCTTTTGTCTCCCTCCTTCCTCTTTTCTTTCTCCTTCCTTCCTCTTTTCTGTCTCCTTCCTCTTTTCTGTCTCCCTCCTTCCTCTTTTCTTTCTCCTTCCTTCCTCTTTTCTATCTCCTTCCTTCCT
>NW_015389517.1:6386-8695 GCF_001527695.2 Protobothrops mucrosquamatus
CCGTGATCCTCTCCCGGCTGTTGTAGTAGGGGGAGTTGACCCACACGATCCGGACCAGGCTGATGAGATGGGGCAGCTTCTCGGGGATGTCTTTGGGGCGCAGGGTGGCCAGTTCCTGGAAGGGCTCTTTCAGGATGGACAGGAAGCGGAGGTTGGACTGGGCCTGCTCCGACCCGTCCTGCAAAGCAGCGGCAGAGAGAGAGGGGGGGTTGGACTAGAGGACCTCTAAGGTCCCCTTCCAGCCATGCGATTCTATCTATCTATCTATCTATCTATCTATCTATCTATCTATCTATCTATCTATCTATCTATCTATCTATCTATCTATCTATCCTTTCTTTCTTTGTTCCTTCTCTCATTTCTTTATTATCACCTATTTATCTATCTTTTCTTTTTTTAATCTCTATTATCTATTATCTATCTATACTTTCTTTTCCCCTCTTTTCTTTCTTACTTGTCTGTCATTTCTTTATTATATCTATCTTCTTTTTCTCTTTCCTTTTTTCTCCTTTTTTCTCCTTCTTTCTTTCGTTTTTTCTTTCTTTCCTTTCTTTCTTTTTCCTTTTATTTATCTCTATTATCTCTCTCTATCTTTCTATCTCTATCTCTATCTACTTACCTACCTATCTCTTTTCTATGATCTATTCTATCTCTATTATCTATCCTTTCTTTCTTTTTTCCTTCTCTCATTTCTTTATCTATTATCACTTATTTATCTATCTTTTTTCTTTTTTTCTTATCTCTATTATCTATTATCTATCTATACTTTCTTTTTCCCTTTTCTTTCTTACTTGTCTGTCATTTATTTATCTCTATTATATCTATCTTCTTTCTCTCTCTTTCTTCTTTCTTTCTTTCTTTCTTTCTTTCTCTTTCTTTCTTTTTCTTTCTTATCTCTATTATCTCTATCTGTCTGTCTGTCTGTCTGTCTGTCTGTCTGTCTGTCTGTCTCTCTCTCTCTCTCTCTCTCTCTCTCTATCTATCTATCTATCTATCTATCTATCTATCTATCTAGGGTTTCCTGCCTGACCAGGGGGTTGGACCAGATGACCTCCAAAGTCCCTTCCAACTTTTTTATTATTATTATTATTATTATTATTATTATTATTATTATTATTATTATTATTATTATTATTAGTAGTAGTAGTAGTAGTAGTAGTAGTAGTAGTAGTAGTAGTAGTAGTATTAGTATTAGTATTAGTATTAGTATTATAATCTATCATATCTAATCTATCTATCTATCTATCTATCATCTACTTTCTATCAATCAATAATATCTGTCTGTCTGTCTGTCTGTCTGTCTGTCTATCTATCTATCTAGAGTTTTTCAAACAAAGATTGGATAGCTTACGGCTGTATTTCTGATAAATCCTTTCCTTCCTTCCTTCCTTCCTTCCTTCCTTCCCTCCCTCCCTCCAGCACTATGCTCCCTTCCAAGACTAGGATTCTACGTTCTGCGTTCTAAGCCGGCCAGGCCGAAGCCCCATCAGGGAGATGCCCTCTGCTCAGCCTCCTGCAGGAGGGCCCCTGCGCCCCCCTGCCCGAACCTGGATCTGCCGGGAGAGGCGCTGGAAGGGGGCCACGTAGGAGGACTTGGAGAGGGTCAGGACGCCCTCGATGTCCTTCACCCCCTTCTGGCACAGCTGCTTGCTGATCTCCGACAGGTCGGTGCAGCGGTTCTTCCAGAAGGCGATCTCCTCCAGGGGCCCCGAGCTTTCCCGGCTCTCCACCGCCTCCTGGGCCCTCAGCACGTCCTTGATCTGCCGGGTCCAGTGGATCATGGAAGCTGGGAGAGAAGAAGCATGGTGGGGGAGGTGAGGCCTTCTCAGCCTGTAACCGCAAGCGAACAACTCGGCCCTTGGATGACTTGTGGACTTCAACTCCCAGAATTCCTCAGCCGGCGTGAGGGAACTGTGACCCTTTGATGACTTGTGGACTTCAACTCCCAGAATTCCTCAGCCAGCTTGAGGGAAATATGTCCCTTTTATGGCTTGTGCACTTCAACTCCCAGAATTCCTCAGCTACTGTGAGGGAACTAGGACCCTTTGATGACTCGCGGACTTCAACTCCCAGAATTCCTCAGCCAGCGTGAGGGAACTATGACCCTTTTATGACTTGTGGACTTCAACTCCCAGAATTCCTCAGCCAGCGTGAGGGAACTAGGACCCTTTTATGGCTTGCGGACTTCAACTCCCAGAATTCCTCAGCCAGCGTGAGGGAACTAGGACCCTTTGATGACTTGTGGACTTCAACTCCCAGAATTCCTCAGCCAGCGTGAGGGAACTAGGACCCTTTGATGACTTGTGGAC
>NW_015389517.1:10033-18429 GCF_001527695.2 Protobothrops mucrosquamatus
ACCCCCGGCGCAGGCCAGGGGGAGGGGCGGGGCAGCCCAAAGACCCCCCTCAGGCTGGGGGGCATCACCCCAAAACGGGAGGGGGCGCTTAAGCCGGGGCGCTCAAAACCCAGAGGGGCAATTCGGGGGATAAAAGAGATGGGGGGGAAGTGCTGATGCCCCCTCAGCTCACCCCCCCAATCTGGGGACCCCCTTTGTCTGCCCCGTGATAATTCTAGAAGTCCGAACCCCGATGGACAGGCGGTCCTCGACTTAACGACTGTTCGCTTAGCAGCCGTTCAAAGTTGCGACGGCAACGGAAAAAAAGGAAAGGGACTTACGGGAAGCCCTCGCACTCGCGACCGCCGCAGCGTCTCCCAGGGTCACGTGATCGAAACTCAAGCCGGGGGGCAACCGGCATGGATTTATGACTGCAACCAGCGTCCTGGGAGGGGGTGTCAAGTGATCCCTGTTTGAGACCTTCCCAGTGGGGGCTCCGACAAGCCAAGGGAATGTGGGACTGCAGGATTCACTTAACGACCGCCTGATTCGCTTAGCGACAGTCGTTCCCTTGGCAACCGTGTTCCTCATTGAAGAACTGCGGTGATTCACTTAACAGCCAGGGTGAGGAAAGTCGTAAACGGGGGCAAAACTCCCTTAACAGATTTCTCCCTTAACAACATCAAGGTTGGGTTCGGTTGCGGTCGTACGTTGAGGACTACTTGCACAGGTAGTCCTCGCTTAATGACGGTTGAAGTTACAGCAGACCCTTCAGAAGCTACTTCCTCCCTCCCTCCCTCGTCTTCCTTCCTTCCTCCTTCCCTCGCTCCCTCTCTTCCTTCCTTCCTTCCTTCCTTCTTCCCTCTCCCTCTTGTCCACCTTCTTTCCTCCTTCCCTCCCTCACTCTCCCTCCCTCCCTCCTGTCTCCCTTCCTTCCTTCCTCCTTCCCTCGCTCCCTCCCTCCCACTCTTTCTTTTTCTTTCTTTCTTTCTTTCTTTCTTTCTTTCTTTCTTTCTTTCTTTCTTTCTTTCCCTTTCTTTCTTTCTTTCTTTCTCTTTCTTTCTTTCTTTCTTTCTTTTTCTTTCTTTCTTTCTTTCTTTCTCTTTCTTTCTTTCCCTTTCTTTCTTTCTTTCTCTTTTCTTTCTTTCTTTCTTTCTTCCTTCTTCCTTCCCTCGCTCCCTCCGTTTCACTCCATCTTTCTTTCTTTCTTTCTTTCTTTCTTTCTTTCTTTCTTTCTTTCTTTCTTTCTCTTTTCTTTTCTTTTTCCTTCCTTCACTCCTTCCTTCTTTACTCCCTCCCTCCCTCCCTTCTCCAAACTATAGAATAGAATAGAATAGAATAGAATAGAATAGAATAGAATAGAATATATGGAATGGAATGGAATGGAATCGAGCTGGAAGGGACCTTAGAGGTCTTCTAGTCCAGCCCTCCTCCGCTCAAGCAGGAGACCCCCATACCATTTGAGACAAGGGGCAGTCCAGTCTCTTCTTAAAAACCTCCAGTAATGGAGCACCCACGATTTCTGGTGGCAAGCTGTTCCACAGGTTAATTGTCCTCACTGTTAGGAAGTTTCTCCTTAATTCCAGGTTGCTTCTCTCTTTGGTCAGTTTCCAACCATTTTTTCTCGCCCTTCCCTCTGGTGCTCTGCTGAATAATGTGCCCCCCCCTCTTTTTTGTGGTAGCCCCCCCCCCAAATACTGGAACGCTGCTATCATGTCTCCCCTATTTCTTCTTTTCTTTACACTGCCCAAACCTAAATCCCACAGCCGTTCTTCGTAGGTTTTATTCTCCAGGCCTCCTGCTCCTCCTCTGACCCGCTTAGCGTCCCCCCTCGCCCAGCCCAGCCCCCCCCAAGACCCCTCACTCACTCTCCAGGCGTTGAACCAGGGCTTTGTCCTTCAGGGCCACCTCGGCGCTGATGGAGCGCGACTCAATCGGGATGTAAAGGACGGTGCGGCCCTTCATCTTGTAGCGAGTATCTGCGGGTAGGAATGGCTGGGGATTAGGGTTTCTGTTGGTTTTGAAGAGAGGGGGGACCTCGGGGCTTCTCCTCAGGACCCCCCCTTCCAGTTCCCATTCCTCGGTCGTCGGCTGAAACGCCCACAGGTAGGTCCTCGAGTTACGACTATCTGTTTAGTGACCGTTTGAAGTTACAACGGCACCGGAAACAGCAACAAACCAGTGCTCGCTCTTACGACCGTCGTGGCAAAAAAAACAACCACCCCACGATCACATGATCGAAATTCAGGCCGCTGGCAAGCGCCCGGTTGAGTTAATAACCGCACTGATTCGTTTAACGACCACTGTTAAGAGCGGTCATAAAATTGGGCGTGGCAACCCCAGTCTGGGAAAAAGCACCTAGGTCAAGGGGTAGGCCACCTCGGCTCTTTTAGGACTCGTGGACTTCAACTCCCAGAATTCCTGAGCCAGCCATGCCTTTTTTTTCCCCCTTCTACCTCCTATAGCAGAAAGATTGCAGAGGAAGGGATTGTAAGAGAGTAAGCACATCGACGGGTAGACGCACCCTGCGGGCTCAGGAATTCTGGGAGTTGACGTCCACGAGTCATAAAAGAGCCAAGGTTGCCTACCCCTGGCCTAGGTTGTCACCGGAGGGTGATCCAAACGGAACAACTACAGAATCCCTACCTGTCAGGGAGGTCATGAAATGGTAAATTTCGGAGAAAATTTCGTTTTTTATGCTTTCGGGCCAGGAGCCTTTGCGGAAGAGGCGGGGCAAGTAGACCGCGTTGAGCATGCGCGTCAGGGAATCGATGTAGGGTTTGCGCACGGAGCCGAATTGCACCACTTCGTGGAAGTTCTCCTCCGTGATTTCCGCCTTCTCCTGGCGGATGAAGTAGGCGAGCTGCTTCTGCTCCTGTCGAGAGAAACGCAAAATCACTTCGGGGGGTGGGAAAGGGAGACCTAACGTTGGGTTTTCTCAAGCTTCAACGCCCAGAATTCCCCAGCCAGCCATGCCTCTCTTTTTTCCCCCTCCTACCTCCTATAGCAGAAAGATTGCAGAGGAAGGGATTATAAGAGAGTAAGCACATCGATGGCTATACAGGTCAAAAGGAATGCAGTGTCCGGTGGTGGGAAGCCTCGCTCTACAGCAGGGGTCTTCAAACCCAGCAACTTTAAGACTTATGGGCTTCAACTCCCAGAATTCCCCAGCCAGCCATGCCTTTTTTCCTCCTCCTACCTCCTATAGCAGAAAGATTGCAGAGGAAGGGATTATAAGAGAGTAAGCGCACTGATGGGTAGACACATCAAAAGGGATGCATTAGTGCCAGGGAATTCTGACCACGGTAGGATCGTTGACACTATCTATCTATCTATCTATCTATCTATCTATCTATCTATCTATCTATCTATCTATCCATCCATCCATCCATCCATCCATCCATCCATCCATCCATCCCTATGTCTATCTCTATTAGCTATGTAGCTATATCTCTCTATGTCTATCTTTATCGATCTATCTATCTATCTATCTATCTATCTATCTATCTATCTATCTATCTATCTATCTATCTATCTATCTCATCTATCATCTATTATCCTTATCATGTGTCTATCATCTATCAATCATCTATCTCTATTATCTCTTTATCTATCATGTATCTTGTCTGTCTGTCTGTCTGTCTATCATCTATCTCTATTATCTATCTTTATCGCAATGGTTCTCAACCTTTTTTTATTCCGCGACCCCAACCAGTCGTAAGTCGAGGACTAAACCGGTCGTAAGATGAGGACTAAACCGGTCGTACATCGAGGACTACCCAACCGGTCGTAAGTCGAGGACTTTCCCTGCCCGGGAGCGCCGCGCATGCGTGGTTCCACCCCCTGTGCCGGCCGAGGCGTAGCTGGCAAGCGGCAGAGACGGAGCAGGCCGACCACCAGCTGGCCCAGCCCAAGGGAGGTAAGGCACCCGCCGGAAAAGGGGAAAAAAATGGCGGACAAAAAAAATGGCAGACAAAAAAATGGCGGACAAAAAAAATGGCGGACAGACTTGCTTGGCGACCCCCATGAATTGGTCGATCGACCCCAAAATGGGGTCCCGACCCACAGGTTGAGAACCACTGCTTTATCGTATATCTATCTATCTATCTATCTATCTATCTATCTATCTATCTATCTATCTATCTATCTATCTATCTATCTATCTATCTATCTATCATCTATCTATCTATCTATCATCTATTATCCTTATCATGTGTCTATCATCTATCAATCATCTATCTCTATTATCTCTTTATCTATCATGTATCTTGTCTGTCTGTCTGTCTATCTATCTATCTATCATCTATCTATCTATCTATCTATCTATCTATCTATCTATCTATCTATCTATCTATCTATCTATCTATCTATCTATCTATCTATCTATCTATCTATCTATCTAATCTATCTCACCTGATAATCTTTACGGAAGCCTCTGCTTGACCCAACAATAAACTCAACGGATCCACATGGTTTGATATGCAAGGGAAATTACAGCTTTCCCCATCAAGCATTCCCCCATGCTGGCTGGGGGGGGGGATTCTGGGAGTTGAAGTCCACGCAACTTAACGTTGCTAAGGCTGGGGGATAAGCTGTGCTAGGACGAGACCTCTGGAGACCACCAAAACGTGCCTCCTGATAGAGTCCTTAGGGAAGCCTCTGCTTGACCCAGTAGTAACCCGGATGGGCACAACTTGGTTTGTTTTTTGGGGTTCTCAAAGGAAAACTTCATCCCGGTTTTATTTCGCCCCCCCCCCAGATCCCAAAGGGAGAAGCCCACCTGATGGGGCATGACCGGCTCCACTTTCAACCCGGCGTAGTCGTCAACGTAAAAGACCAACATGGTCTGGCTGACGTCCTTCAGGAACTGGTCCATCGCAGCCAGGTGTTCGTCCGTCCACATCTCCTCGGTCACGCCGGACAAGGAGATCCGGCTCCGGAGGCAGGGCTTCTGCACAAAGAGGGCGAAACCCACAACTGGGACAAAGGGACGCAAACCGCATCGTCCCCAGAGAGGGGCGTTCTTCACCGGACAAGCTTGTGTCTTTGCGCAGACAGGCGCGAGAGAGTCCTGGACTCACGAGAGCTCGTTTAGTGATGGTCCAGAGTTCCTACCGGGGGGACACAACTAATCCTGGACTCACAAGAGTTCGTTTAGTGACGGTCCAGAGTCCCTACCTGGGGGACACAACTAATCCTGGACTCACAAGAATTCGTTTAGTGACGGTCCAGAGTCCCTACCTGGGGGACACAACTAATCCTGGACTCACAAGAGTTCGTTTAGTGATGGTCCAGAATCCCTACCTGGGGGACACAGTTACACCTGGACTCACAAGAGTTCATTTAGTGACGGTCCAGAGTTCCTACCTGGGGGACACAGTTATACCTGGACTCACAAGAGTTCGCTTAGTGACGGTCCAGAGTCCCTACCTGGGGGACACAACTAATCCTGGACTCACAAGAGTTCATTTAGTGACGGTCCAGAGTCCCTACCTGGGGGACACAACTAATCCTAGATTACAAGAGTTCATTTAGTGACCGTTCAAATTTGCAACAGCACTGAAAATGTGACCTAGGACCCTTTTTCACACTTACGACTGTTGTGGCATCCCCCTGTGGTCACGTGATCAAAATTCAGAGGCTTGGCAACTGACTCGTATTTGTGACGGTTGCAGTGTCCTAGGCTCCTGTCACCCCCCTTTCGCGACCGTCCGATGAGCAAAGTTAAGGGGGAGGCCGGATCCATTTAATGACCGCGTCACTAACCGAGCCACCGCAGGAATTCACTTCACAGTGGTCGTAAAATGGGGCAAAACGCACTTAACGACGGAAATTTGGGGGTCGATTGCGGTCGTTAAGTCGACGGCTACCTGGACTTACGGACCCAGGTTTGAAATTCCGACAGTCACGATGACACCCACACACACACACACACTTGTGTGTGATACGGTCACACACTCCGCAATGGCGTGTATGGCGGTTTTTGCCGGAAACCTTCATTTGCTTCCTGGTTTTCCAACCCCCCAAAAATCAAATTTTTTAAAAAAATGACCCTTTTGGACAACGGATTCGCTTAACGACCGGTGACCTGCTGAACGACCGTCTCAAAAAAAGCCGCTCACAGAAGCCGGCACGGTCGTGGGGTCGGTCGGCTGGCGGCCGGCACGACTTAGGAACGATAATCGTGGCCTCAGTCATCGTCATTAAATCGAGGACTTATGTGAACTTGGGCTGCC
The DNA here is from genome assembly GCF_001527695.2 of Protobothrops mucrosquamatus. Lineage (NCBI taxonomy): Eukaryota > Metazoa > Chordata > Lepidosauria > Squamata > Viperidae > Protobothrops > Protobothrops mucrosquamatus. Next base: position 16,249 of record NW_015389517.1, read on the forward strand.
CGGGGGAACCCCCCACAAAAAAGGTGGGATTTTTTTTTCCCACTCTCACCCCCTCCCCAAGTAAGCCCCCCCACCCTTATTCCTAAGAGCTTTTCCGAGAAAACCCGGGCCATCGGGATCCCATTAGCGCAACATCTGGTGTGGAAGTACAGAACCAGATGTGCTGGGGTGTGTAGTGCAAGGGAAGTATGCGAGATTGCAAGCAGAAACACACCCACACACGCACACCCTTGGCCTTCTGTGGGTTTTTGTCTTGTGGGGTGGGGTGGGGGAAAGGAGGGGGGCAGGGAGGGAGAACAGCCTGGGCCTAGAGGAGGGTCTTCCTCCCTCTCCACCCCCCCCGGGCAAAATTGCTGGCTGCAGATGCGATGCCAGAGCGGCACTCCAGGTCCCGATCAATCAATTAATCAATCAATCAATCAATCAGAAAAGAGTTGGGAGGGACCTGGGAGGCCATCTAGTCCAACCCCCTGCTCAAGCGGGAGACCCTAGACCAAAACGAGGAGGAGGAGGAGGAATAACCGAATAACAGACTTGCAAGGGACCTGGGAGGTCATCTAGTCCAACCCCCTGCTCGAGCAGGAGACCCTAACCCATTTCAGACAAGGGGCTGTCCACTCTCTTCTTAAGGACTCCAGTGGTGAACCAGCTGTTGCCCTGGTTAATTGTTCTCACCGTTAGGAAGTTTCTCACCTTCCTTCAGGACAGGGTAGCACCAGGCCAGTGTCATGTCTGTCTCTATGTGTGTGTGTTTGTGTGTGTGTGTGTGTGTGTATAAAATGGAGAACCGTCATTAAGCGAACTATTAATGCAGGGGTAGGCAACCTCGGCTCTTTTAGGACTCGTGGACTTCAACTCCCAGAATTCCTGAGCCGGCATGGCTCAGCTTGGAAACACTCCCTTTCCCCTCAGCATGGCTGGCTCAGGAATTCTGGGAGTTGAAGTCCACAAATCCTGAAGGGGCTATAGTTTCCCCCATGCTGGCTGAGGAATTCTGGGAGTTGAAGTCCACGAGTCATAAAAGAGCCAAGGTTGCCTACCTCTGGCCTAGGCCTAAGCTGCTTTATGACTGGTGGACTTCAACTCCCAGAATTCCTGAGCCAGCATGGCTCAGCTTGGAAACCTCTCCCTTTCCCCTCAGCCTGGCTGGCTCAGGAATTCTGGGAGTTGAAGTCCACGAGTCATAAAAGAGCCGAGGTTTAGTGGATTAGCTGTGTATCCCCAGAATTTGGAGGGGTCTTGGTGGCAGGGGGGTGATCCAAAGGGACCCAGGGGGCACCCCTCCGGGCAAGAAAGACCCCCCCGCCCCACAAAACGGCCACTTACCAAATCCGCCTCTCCCTCCATGTGGATGGAAGGAATGACCACCATCTCCATGCTCTCTTCCGGCTCTTCCGGCATCTCGGGTGGGGTTTCCTCTGGGGGGGAGGGCAAGAAGAGAAAAGTGGGGGTCAGAGTGGGGGGGTAGAGGCCTCGGACGGAGAATGGGGAAGAGCCAGAGTTTCAGCCCCACAGGTGGAGGGAATTCCCTTCCTCTTCGGCTGGCCTACCTCGCAGGGCTGTCGTTTTTGGGAAGGGTCGGGGAGGAAGGGCTAAGGAAAGGAAAGGCTAAGAAAGGCAAGGAGCTACTCTTGCCCCAAGGATGCCACTTTATATCGTGTGTGTGTGTGTGTGTGTGTGTGTGGCCGTCCTCCCCGGCCCATGCGTTGCTAACTACAAGCCCCATGATCCCCGGCCCGCCTGGCCATGGCTGAGGAAGCCTGCCTTAGGATCGAGGGCAGCCCTCAGCAGGAGGAGAGATGGCTCTGCCATCCGGAAGCCTCCCAGGTGCCTCTTCCTGGCCACCTTCACAAGCCACCTTTGCCCTCCCGTTCAGAAACAAGCCGACTTCCACCCCCCCCCAAAAGGGATCCTGGAAACTTTTACTAGGTGCAAGTTGCCCCCCTGCCCCGGGGCCGGGGTTGCTTCTTGGAGGAAGGAAGAGGATGGGCTGGGCCTCAAAAGTACATCCCAGCCACTCCCCAGTTTGGCCTAGTGGTTACAGCACCAGGCTTAGAAAGCAGGAGACCGTGAGTTATAGTTCCGCCTTAGCCGTGAAAGTCAACTGGGGTAACTTTAAGCCAATCATGGTTCCGTCTTAAGCATGAATCACCAGGAGACTGGAAATTCTAGTCCTGCATT
>NW_015389517.1:21597-27754 GCF_001527695.2 Protobothrops mucrosquamatus
TCTTTCTCCCTCCTCTCTCTGTCTCCTTCTCTCTGTCTCCCTTTCTTTCTTTCTTTTTCCTTTCTTTTTCTTTTTTCCTTTCTTTCTTTCTTTTCCCCCCTTTCTTTTTCTTTTTCTCCTCTCTTCTTCCTTCTCTCCCTCCCTTCTTTCTTTTTCTCTCTCCTTCCTTCCCTCCCTCTCTTTCTTTCTCCCTCCTCTCTCTGTCTCCTTCTCCCTCTCTCCCTTTCTTTCTTTTTCTTTCTCTCTTCCTTCTCCCTCCCCCTCTTTCTTTTTCTCTCTCCCTCCCTCCCTTCCTCTCTTTCTTTCTCCCTCCTCCCTTTCTTTTTCTCTCTCCCTCCCTCTTTCTTTTTTCTTTTTCTTTCTCCTCTCTTCTTCCTTCTCCCTCCCTCCCCCTCTTTTTTTCTCCCTCGCTCCCTCTTTCTTTCTCCCTCCTCTCTCTCTGTCTCCTTCTCTCTCCTTCTTTCTTTTTTCTTTTTCTTTCTTTCTTTCTCTTTTTCTCCTCTCTTCCTCCTTCTCTCCCTCCCCCTTTCTCTTTCTCTCTCCCTCCCTCCCTCCCTCTCTGTCTTTCTTTCTCCCTCCTCTCTCTCTGTCTCCTTCTCTCCCGTTTTCTTTCTTTCTTTTTTCTTTCTTTCTTTCTTTTCTTTTTCTTTCTTTTCTCCTCTCTTCTTCCTTCTCTCTCCCTCCCCCTTTCTCTTTCTCTCTCCCTCCCTCCCTCTTTCTTTTTCCCTCCTCTCTCTCTCTCTCTCTCTCTCTCTCTCTCTCTCTCTCTCTCTCTCTCTCTCTCTCTGTCTCTCTCTCTCTCTCTCCACCCCAGCATTATCACCAGAGACTCGAGCACAGCGCTTTCATCCGTGCACCCCTCTCTTCCATAATCAAGCGTCTGGCACTTGTCGGCGCGCTATAACTCCCCCCCCTCCCCCGTGGCTTCAGCTCCCCGGCGCGCACTCCTGATTCAGGGGGCGAGGTGGGTTCCCCCACCTGTTGCAAAGAGAGATGGCAACAAGGTTCGGGATTCGTCAGCGGCGGTGCCAGTAGTAGGAGCTGGCACCGCAAGGGCATCTTTGCAAATCCTGGCCAGTTACTGTGGAAACACGCAGGTGAGATGAATCTGATGCACACGTGTTCCCCGCAGACATAAAGAGGAGGGGGCTGGCTAGGGAAAGACCCCCTCCCGGTGCTGAGTCTAGCCCTCCAAGGGGGGGGGCAGAAGAGGAGAAAGCCTGACCTGCATCACCCCATTAATTTCCAACAGATGCCGTTGCCTTTCTTATTTTATTTTATTTTTTTTCACGGCACAAAGGCTGGCGTCAAAAGGATGGGGCTAATTAAACAGGAAGCCGCATCTGTCGGGCTCAGCTGCATCTGTTGGCCAGAGATGACCCGATCCACGCGAGGGGGCTGCGGCCCGAACGCCGGGGTGCATGCAAAGACCCCCGTCCCGGGTTACTCCAAAGAGCACGGATAGTCCTCGGCTGAGCAGCCATTCGTTTAGTGACTGTTCAGTGCGAGAACTGGTCGTAATTCACTTTCTCAACGCCCTCCTCATTTCAGGGAAGGGTCCAGAACGAGTGCGGGCCCAGGACGACAATTTTTCAATGGTGAAAAAAAAGTCAGGTTCTACATTTAGGCAAGAAAAACCAAATGCACAGGGATAGTATAGGGGGTACCTTGCTCAATAGTAGCAACTGTGAGAGGGATCTCGGAATCCTAGTGGACGATCCCTTAAATAGGAGCCAGCCATGTGCTGCTGCAGCAGCCAAAAAGGCCAACACAGTGCTGGGCTGCATTAACAGAGGGATAGAATCAAGATCAGGTGAAGCATTAGTACCACTTTACAAGGCCTTGGTAAGGCCACACTTGGAATACTGCATCCGGTTTTGGTCACCACGATGTAAAAAAGATGCTGAGACTCTAGAAAGAGTACAGAGAAGAGCAACAAAGATGATCAAGGGACTGGAGGCTAAAACATATAAGGAACGGTTGCAGGAATTGGGAATGTCTAGTTTAATGAAGAGAAGGACGAGGGGGGACAGGATAGGAGAATTCCAGTATCTCAGGGGCTGCCCCAAAGAAGAGGGAGTCAAGCTATTCTCCAAAGCCCCTGAAGGCAGGACAAGAAGCTACAGATGGAAACTGATCAAGGAGAGAAGCAACCTGGAATTAAAGAGAAATTTCCCGACAGTGAGAACAACTAACCAGTGGAACAGCTGGCCACCAGAAGTTATGGGTACTCCATCACTGGAGGTGTTTCAAGAAGAGATAGGACAAGCATTTGTCTGGAATGGTATAGGGTCTCCTGCTTGAGCAGGGGGGTGGACTAGAATAGATGACCTCCAAGGTCCCTTCCAGCTCTATTCTGATTACATTATATATTTGTCTAAAGTGGTCTAGGGTCTCCTGCTTGAGCAGGGGGCTGGACTAGATGACCTCCAAGGTCCCTTCCAGCTCTATTCTGATTACATTATATATTTGTCTAAAGTGGTCTAGCGTTTCTTGCTTGAGCAGGGGGTTGGACTAGATGACCTCCAAGGTCCCTTCCAGCTCTATTCTGATCACATTACATATTTGTCTGAAGTGGTCTAGGGTCTCCTGCTTGAGCAGGGGGCTGGACTAGATGACCACCCAGGTCCCTTCCGCCTCTATTCTGATTCAGGTTAAGTCAGATTGTACAAATACCAGCAAGGTCATCGTCGCTGAGCAGCGGGCCCGGCACTTCACCCTTCTGTCCGGATACCGACGTCGCGCGCCCGGCGCCGCGTTTCCCTTTCTTCTCGCCAACCGTGCCACGTCGCCGGGTGCTCATCTTTTAGCGCGGGATTCTGCAAGACATCATCCGTGTTGCAATGGAGGTCAGGAATTAGTAAACGTAGCCGAAAGCAAACGGGAGCCCCGCTCTCTGTTCTTCAGCTCTCTAAAATGCTGTTGTGGTTTTTTTTAACAAAAAAACGTTATTTATCATTTGTAAAATTTATTCCAAATTGCAAATTTATCTTTGATATTTTTTTTGGGTGCCGTTGTGAAACTGAAGGAATAATAAACAATAAAAGGATGCTTCCTTTTTCTCTTCGACAGCATCGGCTTAGGCCACCCGGTATGATCTGGACCCAACCGGGACTCGGGTTTGAATCACCCCAAATCTGTGCCCGGCGGGGCTTCCCACTCTAGACGAAGCCACCATTTCTTTAAATCCTGGTCGACTAAGAATGAGTCCTTTATCTAAGTCAAGGGTCTTCAAACTTGGCCCTTTGATGACGGGTGGATTTCAACTCCCAGAATTCCTCAGTCAGTGTGGCTGGCTGATGAATTCTGGGAGTTGAAGTCCACCCATCATGAAAGGGCCAAGTTTGAAGATCCCTGATCTAAGTTCATACTGATGGTTGGCAAACCCTAATGCTGGGTTTTTCAATCTTGGCCCCTTTAAGACGGGTGGACTTCAACTCCCAGAATTCCCCAGCCAGCCTTGCTGGCTGGGGAATTCTGGGAGTTGAAGTCCACCCGTCTTAAAGGGGCCAAGGTTGAAAAAACCTGCCCTAATGGGCAGTCCCATCCAAGGCAAACCATATTTCAACTTAGCTGGTGTGCAAAGCCAGCCCCACCATGTACACACCTGTTGAATTCACAACTAATTGTGGGGAAGGGGCAGAGAAGGGAGGAGCCCCCACCTCCTTCTTCCCTCTCTCATCTGCCATGGTTCCCCCCACCATCCCTCTCCTGGATGCAAGACATCCCTCTCCCATCATCCTCTGCCCTGGGACCCTGGGCCCCATCTCCTCCGTGACCCACACAGCATGCTGGTGCCCTGGGACTGCATTTCCCAGAAACCCCTGCACCAAGGCAGCATTGCAAGGCATTGTGGGAGCTGAAGTCCCAGCCTCTCTGGTGGGCGCCAGGTTGCAGAAGGCAACTGTCACCACTACTCTACCTGTCCTTAGGGTTTCCCAGAAGCCTCTGCTCGCCCCCTCCCTGCTTCAGCCCCCTCCCCACCCCCTCCTGCCCCCCTCGCCCCTTCTTCCAAGTGCGCACCCCCCCCTCCTCCTTCAACCCGTCCCAACTTCGCACCTGTCCCCCCTCCAAAGCAGCTTGGTCTCTCCCAGGACTCCGCCCCCTCATCAACGTTTCCAGGGCAACAGATCAACGGTACAGGCTTCGGGGGAGGAGCTGCGCGTGGCAACCGTTGCTGCGGAGGGCGGAGCCTCGGGCCTGTAAGGAACGGCTTTGCCGCGGGCGGTGGGCGGGGATAGTTTCTGATGAGTGACAGGCGGACGAGTCTGAGAGAAGCAGTTGAGGGCGTGACAGGGAGGAACAATAGTTCGCGCGCAAATCACGAAGGGCGGGGCGGATGGGGAAAAAAAAAACAATGAGCGGCGGTTGGTCGGAAAGAAGGGGCGGGGAAAGTTACGTCGATTGTCAATCATTCTGCGGTACAACCTCGCGGCGGCAACGAGAAGCGGGGGTCGAGGGGAGGCGGGAACCAACCTGTCAATCATGTCCTGCGGTTCATCTAATTGGATAATATGTATGGGGAAGGAAAGCAAAACTACCATAAGAGGGCGTCCAAAACAAGATGGTGGAATCTCTTTGCTGCCTCCTAGTGGGCAACTGGAGATTTGCAGTCCAGATTCACCCCCACCCCTCAAACTAACAGGAAATAATACCTCAGAATTACAAAGAAAAGCCAAATTTAGAAAATTTTGAGGCGCCAAATTAAAAAGTCAAATTTAGAAAGAAAAAAAAAGAAATACTAACTGGGAATATACAAAAGTCTGTGTTTATCATGGGGTCCTGAGAAGAAATACTACTTCTAACAAATTCTAAATTTCAATAAATTCTAAATAATAAGTTCTAATACATGTTAATTGTGTTATATTTTAAATTTGAATGTGCTTTACATTTGAACACATTTTAATTTTAGTCAATTCTAAACATCCATATTGAATGGCTCCATCTGCGGAATGAAGGGGAAATTCACATTTTTGTCCCCAAATCTTGTTCAGATGGTCCAATATATGACTGAGGAAACCGTGCCTCCCACATAAATAATAATAATAATAATAATAATAATAATAATAATAATAATAATAATAATACCAGATGCCCTTTTTTAGCATCCCTCCCAGCATGCACTGCACCCCAGCTGAGCATCCTTTGATGGCTGCATCTGAATATAATAAATATATAGATAAATAAATAAAGCCGCCCAGAGTCCTTTTGCAGAGCAAGATGGGCAACATATAAATTTAATAGGTTAATAAATAATGAATCCTTAATTTAGGGAGTCCCCAGTCTACAGCAGTTCATTTAGCGGAGGGGTCTTCAAACTTGGCCCTTTGATGACTTGTGGACTTCAACTCCCAGAATTCCTCAACCAGGCACGCTGACTGAGGAATTCTGGGAGTTGAAGTCCACAAGTCATAAAAGGGTCATAGTTCCCTCATGCCGGCTGAGGAATTCTGGGAGTTGAAGTCCACAAGTCACAAAAGGGCCATAGTTCCCTCAGGCCGGCTGAGGAATTCTGGGAGTTGAAGTCCACAAGTCATCAAAGGGTCATAGTTCCCTCACACTGGCTGAGGAATTCTGGGAGTTGAAGTCCACAAGTCATCAAAGGGTCCTAGTTCCCTCAGGCTGGCTGAGGAATTCTGGGAGTTGAAGTCCACAAGTCATCAAAGGGTCATAGTTCCCTCACGCTGGCTGAGGAAATCTGGGAGTTGTAGTCCACAAGTCATCAAGGGGTCATAGTTCCCTCACGCTGGCTGAGGAATTCTGGGAGTTGAAGTCCACAAGTCATAAAAGGGTCATAGTTCCCTCACGCTGGCTGAGGAATTCTGGGAGTTGAAGTCCACCCATCTTAAAGCATGGCTGTCCGGGGAATTCTGAGAGTTGTTGAAGTCCACCCGTCTTAAAGCATGGCTGGCTGGGGAATTCTGGGAGTTGAAGTCCACCCCTCTTAAAATGGGCAAAGTTGAGAAATAGCGGTCAAGAATGACCGCTAGCCAGGAAAACATTGCAACCTGCAGCCCCAAGTCCTTATTTTCTCGCTTACTCGCTAGATAATTCATTTTGGGAGGGGGGGACACTTTCTAAACAGGGGGGGGGACAGGCCTGGAAAGGCCCTTTGCAAAAGCCTCAGTCCGCCTGGCTGTTTTTTTTCTCCGCTGCC
>NW_015389517.1:27833-30871 GCF_001527695.2 Protobothrops mucrosquamatus
GTTGAGAAATAGCGGTCAAGAATGACCGCTAGCCAGGAAAACATTGCAACCTGCAGCCCCAAGTCCTTATTTTCTCGCTTACTCGCTAGATAATTCATTTTGGGAGGGGGGGACACTTTCTAAACAGGGGGGGGGACAGGCCTGGAAAGGCCCTTTGCAAAAGCCTCAGTCCGCCTGGCTGTTTTTTTTCTCCGCTGCCAGCGGTTAGATTATTCCGAGCCCTTTATGCAAAGTGGGAGACCGTCCACTCTAATGGGCAATTAGGCTCTGCAAAATTGCACTTTGAGCCGGTCCACCTTTGTTTGCGGAGAACAAGAGTGAGTGTGTAAAAGCATGCAACCGTTCAGAGCTACTTCGACGAGGCGGGGGGTAGGTGGGAGCAATTTGCTCCATTAAGCTGGCCGCTTCTACCTTGCCGGGGCTCAAGACATAAAATAAAATGAAAATTAAAACCAGATAACCCCTCTCCTAAAAAAAAAAACCACCACAATAATGGGTTGGAGTAGCTGTGCATTTCTGCCCTTTTCTGTATAATGTTACTCACTCTTTTCGTTCTCTCTTCCACATCCTCTGCAGCCATGTTTCTCAGGTTTGGCCCCTTTAAGAGTGGTGGATTTCAACTCCCAGAATTCCCCAGCCAGCCTTGGGGGATTCTGGGAGTTGTAGTCTGCCTCTCTTCGAGGGCTAAGCTTGAAAAACACTACTCAGCAATTGCAAACGGGAAGACCTCGTGTTCACCTGACCCTTGCCCTAACTTAAGATCTTCACCCATCCTGGCTGGGGGATTCTGGGAGTCGTAGTCCGCCCATTTTAAAGTGGCCCAGTTGACAAGCACCGCTCTGCAGGGGTGATGTTGTTGGGATGGAGAGCAGCTATTGAAAGAATAAAACTGAATAGCTTGTTCTCTCATCCCCCTGTTCATTTCCCTTTGTTGCCCCTTCTTCTTTCATACGCACTTTTGCCCGCTTAGTCAACATCACACACCTGTCCAACCAGCAGAATAACAGACTCGGAAGGGACCTTGGAGGTCCTCTAGTCCAACCCCCTGCTCAAGCAGGAGACTCTATACTATTTCAGAGAAATCTCTTCTTAAAAATCTTAAGAATCTCCAGTGATGGAGCGCCTACAACTTCTTGTGGCAAGTAGTTCCAACGATGAATTGTTCTCCCTGTCAGGAAATTTCTCCTTAGTTCTAAGCTGGATTTTTCTTTGATTGGTTTCCAATCCATTGTCTTGCCTTCTAGTCCTTTGGAAAATAAATTGTCCCCCTCTTTATGGCAGCCCCTCCAATATTGAAAGACGGCTGTCATGTCACCCCTGGTCCTTCTTTCCACTAGACCGAACATACCCGTGCTGAGGTAGTCCTTGGCTTACGACCGTAACCGGGACGAGAATTTATTTCCATTGCTGAGACCGTGGCTAACCACTTAGCTTTGACTCACTTTACGACTTTTCTTGCCACAGCCTGTTAAATGAGTCGGTGCGGTCATTAAGGGAGTCACACGCTTGTGAAGTGAATCGGTCTGCCCCTATTGACGTCCCTTGTCCAAAGGTCGCAAAGCGGGATCCCGTGACCCCGTGACGCTGCCACCGTCATAAATACACGCCACTTGACAAGGGTCTGAACTTTGATCACGTGACCGCGCAGGCGTGCTGCGACGGTCGTGTGAAAAACGGCCGTACGTCCCATTTTTCAGTGCCGTGCTAACTTTCAGCGGCCACTAAACGAACAGTCGTAAGTCGAGGACTATCTGTAATGTGGCGTTGAAGAATTCCAGGCTAACCGGTGGTTCCCAGGCCGATAGGACCAGGGCGTTTAGCCCAGTGGTGGGATTCAAATACCGGAACAACCAGTTCTCTTATTGGATGCAGGCCTGGGCCTCCGAGGCCTAGAACAGACTTCCAGAAGTGGCATCCATGCACTTCCAGCAGGCCGTTCTAGGCCTGGGAAGCCTCCTCCCGGCCTCCAAGGCCTAGAACGGACTTCCGGAAGTGGCATCCATGCACTTCCAGCAGACCGTTCTAGGCCTGGAAAACCTCCTCCCGCCCTCCAAGGCCTAGAACGGACTTCCGGAAGTGGCATCCATGCACTTCCAGCAGACCGTTCTAGGCCTGGGAAGCCTCCTCCCGGCCTCCAAGGCCTAGAACGGACTTCCGGAAGTGGCATCCATGCACTTCCAGCAGGCCTCTTTAGCCTGGGAAGCCTCCTCCTGGCCTCCAAGGCCTAGAACGGACTTCCGGAAGTGGCATCCATGCCGTTCTAGGCATTCAGTCGGTTCTCCGAACTCAGCAAAATTTAGCTACCGGTCCGTTCTGTCGGACCGGTGCGAACCATCTGAATCCCACCACTGATTTAGCCCCGCCGGGAGTCCACGGTGTTTCGAAACCCGCAAACTGCGTGGATTTTCATTTTTCGGTGCTGACAGGAATCAGGCAGGTCTCCCACGTGTCCGGTCTGGTTTATTTTCTCCCAATTTTTTTTTTTTTTTTTTTTTTTTGCAAATACCACCAGCAGAGACCGCTTTTCCCGGATCCATCCGGCGTTGGTCTGTGTCTCTTGACGTGGCCAGATCAAAACCAGACCTTGTGGCTTCTTTGTCTCCCAGCTGTGGTCTTTCTAAGGTCTGGGAGAACTTTGGGTTTGGCACGCAGCGGAGAGCCTGCGGTGTGGCATACGAGCTTCCTGCTGCCTAAATGCATTTGTGTCATGCACGCAGCACACAACTGCCCTCATTCATATGGAGAAGGCTTCCCTCCCCAGCCTCGGCGCAATCGGTAATTCGAAAAGCCAGATCTTTTTCCCTGGAATAAATCAAAAGAATCGGTGCCTTTATATCCACTCTCCTCTATCCACCGTCGCCGTGCACGCAGTCAGTCCGGATACAACTCAGGCTGTCTTCTCTGCGCGACGGTTACAGGCCGTCCTCAACTTACGATCCCAGCTCAGCCCAAAATGTACGTTGCTAAATGAGACATTTGCTCAGTGAGTTTTTTGCCCCATTTAACGACTTTTCCCCACCACGTTTGTTAAACGAATC
>NW_015389517.1:31903-55920 GCF_001527695.2 Protobothrops mucrosquamatus
GGAACGGAAAAGAGGGACGTGGGGTTTTAAGCTTCAGGCAAGCTCTGATTCCGATTGAATTTCAGGAAAAGAGAAAAAAAGCCATATTTTTTTTGCATCTACCCCCCCACCCCACCCCTCCACCCCCCTCCCCATCGCACAGCGAAGCCAATTATCCAGAGTGCTGATGGGTTTCGGTTCCAGCTGAAGTGCACTGAACTAACCATTTGCGCTCCTGATGGGTGTATCCGTGTGGTTTTATCCCAGTTTTTTGTTTCTTTTTAATGGCAAGAATATTTAATTTAATTAACCAGTGGAACCGCCTGCCTCCAGAAGTTGGGAGTGCTCCAACCCTGGAGGTTTTTAAGAAGAGACTGGACAGCCATTGGTCTGAAATGGTATAGGGTTTCCTGCCTGAGCAGGGGGTTGGACTAGATGACCTCCAAGGTCCCTTCCAACTCTGTTATTCTGTTGTTCTGTTATTCTTTTTTCCTTCCTTCCTTCCTTCCTTCCTTCCTTCCTTCCTTCCTTCCTTCCTTCCTTCCTTCCTTCCTTCCTCCTTCCTTCCTTCCTCCTTCCTTCCTTCCTCCCTCCCTCCTTCCTTCCTCTCTCCCTTCCTTGCTCCCTCCTCCCTCCCTCCCTCTTTCCTTCCTCCCTTCCTCTCCCTTCCTCCCTTGCTTTCTCCCTCCCCTCCCTCCTTCCCTCCCTCCTTCCTTCCTTCCTCTCTCCCTTCCTCCCTCCCTTCCTCACTCCCTCCTTCCTTCATTCCTCTCTCCCTTCCTCCCTCCCTTCCTCACACCCTCCTTCCCTTCCTCTCTCCCTTCCTCCCTTCCTCCCTCCCTCCCTCCCTCCCTTCTCCAACACTGAAAGTTTTTAAGAAGAGACTGGACAGCCATTTGTCAGGTTTCCTGCCTGAGCAAGGGGTTGGACTAGATGACCTCCAAGGTCCCTTCCAAGTCCTATTCTATTCTATTCTATTCTATTCTGCACCATTGGGGCGAAAAATAATAATACATGCCTTAAAACAGGGATGTCCAACCTTGAAAATGTATAGTCTTGTGGACTTCGACTCCCAGAATTCCCCAGCCAGCACAGCTGGCTGGGGAATTCTGGGAGTCGAAGTCCACAAGTTTTAAAGTTCCCAAGATTGCATCTCCCTGCCTCCTTTTCTCCTCCTTCTCCCCGATAAAGTCCGCTCCACATTTTGCAAGCTTTTTTCACAAAGAGAAAAGAGAGAGAGAGAGAGACAGAAACCAACAATAAGTCACCGACATTTCTTCGGCACAATATCACGAGTTCCATTCTTCCCGGGGGTCCTGCAGGATTTGAACCCTGCCCTTCTCCGCCTGCCTCCCCTTGACTCGTATCTGAGGGGTTTTTCTCTCTCCTTTTCTAAAAATCTCCTGAGCCAAAGTCTTCTGGCAGAGACATTATCATGTGAAAGGGAGCGCAACGGGATGGCCAGGATGGATCTGCTGATGGGTGGGAAAGGAGGAAGGGGGGGAGAGAGAGAGGAGAGAAGGAGAGGAAGAGAGACAGAGATAGGGAGAGAAAGAGGGGAGAAAGAAAGAGAGAGAGAGAGAGAGAAAGAAAGAAAGAAAGAAAGAGAAAGAAGAGAGAAAAAGAGAGAAAGAGGGAGAGAGGAGAGAGAGAGAAAGGGAGAGGGAGGGAGAGAAGGAGACAGAGAGAGAGAGAGAAAGAAGGAGGGAGAGGAGAGAGAAAGTGAAAGAGAGTGAAAGAGAAAAAGAGAGAGAAAGAGAGAGGAGAGAGAAAGGGAGAGAAAGAGAGAGAGAAAAGAGAGGAGAGAGAAAGAAAAAGGGAGAGGGAGAGGGAGGGAGAGAGAGAAGGAGAGAAAGAGAGAGGGGGGAACGAGAGGAGAGAGAAAGAGAAAGAGAGAAAGAAAGAAAAAGAGAGAGAGAGAAAGAGAGAGAGAGGAGAGAAAGAGGAGAGAAAAGAGAGAGAAAGAGAGAGAGAAAAGAGAGAAGGAGAGAGAGAAAGGGAGAGGGAGGGAGAGAGAGAAGGAGGCAGAAAGAGAGAGAGAGAAAGAGGGAGGGAGAGGAGAGAGAGAGAGAGAAAGAGAGAACAAGAGAGAGAAAGAGAGAGGAGAGAGAGAAAGGGAGAGAAAAGAGAGAGAGAGAGAAGAGAGATGAGAGAGAAGGAGGGAGAGAGAAAGGAGAGGGAAAGAGGAGAGAGCATGAGAAAGTGAGAGAGAGGAGAGAGAGAGAAGAGACCGAAGGAGACAGAAAGAGAGAGAGAGAAAGAGGGAGGGAGAGGAGAGAGAAAGAGAGTGAGAGAAAGAGAGGAGAGAAAAGAGAGAGAGAGAGAGAGAGAGGAGAGAGGAGAAGAGAAAGGGAGAGGGAGAGGGAGGGAGAGAGAGAAGGAGACAGAAAAAGAGAGAGAGAGAAAGAGGGAGGGAGAGGAGAGAGAAAGAGAGAGTGAGAGAAAGAGAGAAAAGAGAGAAAGAGAGGAAAAAGAGAGGAGAGAAAAGAGAGAGAAGAGAGAAGGAGAGAGAGAAGAGAGGGAAAGAGGAGAGAGCGCGAGAAAGTGAGAGAGAGGAGAGAGAGAGAAGAGACAGAAGGAGACAGAGAAAGAGAGAGAGAGAAAAAAAAAGCTGTCTGGAAAAAGAGGCTTGAAAGAAAAGGGAGCATTCAGATCCTCAGTTAGCAGACATCCTTGCAATGCAGGCAGTCCTCGACTTACGACTGTCCATTTAGCAACGTGCTGGCATCCGAGCGCCCATCCCGTGTCCTCAAACAGCCGACTTCCTCCTCTTCCTCTTTTATTCTGGCGCTCCAAAACGGGGGTCCTCCCCTTACAACCGCCCGTTTAGCGACTCTTCCGAATTACGAATTGCGCTGAAAAAAGGGGACTTAGGACAGAGCTCGGCATTGAAGCTGTGTCTTATAATAATAATAATAATAATAATAATAATAATAATAATAATAATAATAATAATAATAATAATAATAATAATAATAAAGTTGGAAGGGACCTTGGAGGTCATCTAGTCCAACCCCCTGGATCGCTACTTTTCAAGTGGAACCTCTCCAATTGACACAGGAGTCCTCGGCTGACCACCCCCCGGGTTTAGCAACGGTTCAAAGTTACCATTAAAAAGTGACTTACGGCCGGTCCTCGCACTTACGACCGGTCCTCGGACTTATGACCGTTGCACCATCCCCACCCAAATTCCCGCCCTTGGCAACTGGCATGTCTTTAGGACGGTCGCAGCATCCCCGGGGTGTGTGTGTCATGTGATCGCCGTTTGCATCCTTCCCAGCCGGCTTCCGACAAGCCAAGTCAGTAAGGGAAGCCGGATTCGCTTAACGACCGTGTGATTCGCCGAACAACCAGAGTGATTCACTTCGCTAACCGCGTCAAAGAAAGCTCTTCAAATCGGGCCCGACTCCCAACAACAGCATCCCTTGACCACAGAAGTCCTATCGAGGTCGTATCTTGAGGACTAGCAACTCCGTAGATTTAGGGAATCTTGGTCGTCTTCTTTTGCACGGACTTTTTTTTTTTTTTTGGGAGCCAATTCCGGCGTTTCTATCAGTCACTTCTCACTTTTCCGGTGGAGGAATTTTATTTTTGTAATTTGAGGCGACAGGTGAGCTGAAAAATTGTCGTTGTGGTTTTTTTTTTTTTTAACAACGAAGCTGTTTCAGCCTGTTCTCGCAACCCTGTTCCTGAAATAGACCGGCATTTGGGGAGAAATCCGGGTGACCTGGATAATAATCTTTTTTCCGAAGCCCCTTAAACTTTTCAAGCATCGTTAAAGGAAACGACAGGCAGTCCTCGGCTTACGGTCGCAATGCAGCCTCAGATTTCCGTCGCTAAGCGAGACGTTTGCTATAAGGGAATTTCGCCCCGTTTTTACCGCCTTGCTTTGCCACATGGTTGTTAAGGGAATCCCTGCAGTTGTTGAACGAGCAACACAATTGACTTTGCTTGTCAGAAGGTCGTAAAACGGGATCGCGTGACACACACACACCCCGGACGCTGTGACCGTCGTAAATAGGAATCAGTTGCCGGGCGTCTGAAATTTTGATCACGTGACCGTGGAGATGCTGCAACGGTCAGTAAGTGTGAAAAACGGACTTTTCCGTGCCGTTGTAACTTCGGTCGCTAAATGAAAAGTTGTAATTTGAGGACTGCTTGTGTCCAAGGTCCATCCCACCCCACCCCCCCAATGTGCTCTGAGCCCTGGATTGCAGGGCCATCATTCAACCCGTCAAGCTCCGAGCCCAGGATTGCAAGCCCGCCATTCAACCGGTCAAGCTCCAAGCCCTGGATTGCAAGCCCGCCATTCAACCAGTCAAGCTCCGATCCCTGGATTGCAAGACCCCCATTCAACCGGTCAAGCTCCGAGTCCTGGATTGCAGGGCCATCATTCAATCAGTCAATCTCCGAGCCCCGGATTGCAAGCCCGCCATTCAACCGGTCAAGCTCCAAGCCCTGGATTGCAAGGCCATCATTCAGTCGGTCAACCTCCGAGCCCTGGATTGCAAGCCCGCCATTCAACTGATCAATCTCTGAGCCCTAGATTGCAAGACCCCCATTCAACCAGTCAATCTCCGATCCCTGGATTGCAAGGCCATCATTCAACCGGTCAAGCTCCGAGCCCTGGATTGCAAGGCCATCATTCAACCGGTCAAGCTCCGAGCCCTGGATTGCAAGACCCCCATTCAACCAGTCCATCTCCGAGCCCTGGATTGCCAGGCCATCATTCAACTGGTCAAGCTCCAAGCCCTGGATTGCAAGTCCCCCATTCAATCTAGTTCCAAGCCCTAGATTGCAAGGCCATCATTCAAACGGCCAAGCTCCGAACTCCAGATTGCAAGGCCATCATTCAAACGGTCAATCTCCAAGTCCTGGATTGCAAGACCCCCATTCAACCGGTCAAGCTCCGAGCCCTGGATTGCAAAGCCATCATTCAACCGGTCCATCTCCAAGCCCTGGATTGCAAGACCCCCATTCAACTGGTCAAGCTTCGAGTCCTGGATTGCAGGGCCATCATTCAACCGGTCGAACTCCGAGTCCTGGATTGCAAGCCTGCCATTCAACCGGTCAAGCTCCGAGGCCTAGATTGCAAGGCCATCATTCAACCGGTCCATCTCCAAGTCCTGGATTGCAAGGCCATCATTTAACCGGTCAATCTCCGAGCCCTGGATTGCCAGGCCATCATTCAACTGGTCAGGCTCCAAGCCGTGGATTGCAAGTCCCCCATTCAATCTAGTTCCAAGCCCTAGATTGCAAGGCCATCATTCAAACGGCCAAGCTCCGAACTCCGGATTGCAAGGCCATCATTCAAACGGTCAATCTCCAAGTCCTGGATTGCAAGACCCCCATTCAACCGGTCAAGCTCCGAGCCCTGGATTGCAAGGCCATCATTCAACCAATCAATCTCCAAGTCCTGGATTGCAAGTCCCCCATTCAACCGGTCAAGCTCCGAGCCCTGGATTGCAAGACCCCCATTCAACCGGTCAAGCTCCGAGCCCTGGATTGCAAGGCCATCATCCAACCAATCAATCTCCAAGTCCTGGATTGCAAGCCCGCAATTCAACCAGTCAAGCTCCGAACCCCGGATTGCGAGGCCATCATTCAACCGGTCAGTCTCTGAGTCCTGGATTGCAGGGCCATCATTCAACCGGTCAAGCTCCGAGCCCTGGATTGCAAGACCCCCATTCAACCAGTCAAGCTCCGAGCCCTGGATTGCAAGGCCATCATTCAACCAATCAATCTCCAAGTCCTGGATTGCAAGTCCCCCATTCAACCGGTCCATCTCCGAGCCTTGGAATGTACCCACAGCCATCAAACTATTTGGCCCCGATTTGCTTGCAAATGAAGAATTACACAATATAAAAGTGGGCAGCACCCAGCTGGATTTCCATTGGGTGGGCAAGACCGGCTAAAGCCATTGGCCGTTTCCCGGGACGCTCGAGTGTGACATCACCCCACATGCCCCCCCCTCCCACCATAACAGCCGTTGACCGGTTGCTTCCGCCATTCCAGCCCCTGCTGTCTTTCCTGACCGCCGTGGGTCTGGTGGGACCCTTCCGGCTTATTGCAGTAGGCTAATTTTGAGGTCCAGCGGGCGAGGAAATGAGACATAAACCCCTAGGAAGTGGGGGTACCCCTGACCCCCTGGGTGTATTTAATTGGGGATTAAATAGTCTTGACTTTCTCAACCTCGGCAGCTTGGAGACGGGTGGACTTCAACTCCCAGAATTCCCCAGCCACCCGTCTTCAAGTTGCTAAAGTGGAGAAACGGTATTATTAGTGGAGGCCTTAATGAGAGAAAATCAAAGCCGGAGGTGAAGCTTTAACGCAGATGGAACAGCAACATTTGTAAGGTTGGGTAGGGCTAGGCAGCCTTCCCCAGGCTGGGGTGGTCCAGAGGTATGGGGGATGGGGATGATGGGAGTTGAAGTGAGCAGGAAGAAGAAGTAGCCTGCAGACTACTCTGTGGAGCAGTGGCGGGTTGTGTAGGATGGGTAGAATAGATTAGAGTCGAGTAGGGACAATTCTGGGGAGCAGTGGTGGGTTAAGTAGAGTAGGGTAGAGTAGAGTAGAAACACTCTGGGGAGCAATAGTGGGTTAAGTAGAGGAAGGTGGAGTAGACTAGAGGCAACTCTGAGATGCAGTAGTGGGTTAAGTGGAGTACAGTAGAGTAGAAACAACTCTGGGGAGCTGTAGTGAATTAAGTAGAGTAGAAATAAGTAGAGACAACTTTCGGGAGCAGTAGTAGATTAAGTAGAGTAGAGTTGGGTAGAGACAACTCTGGGGAGCAGTAGTGGATTAAGTAGAGTAGAGTTTAGTAGAGACAACTCTGGGGAGCAGTAGTGGATTAAGTAGAGTTGGGTAGAGAACTCTGGGGAGCATTAGCGGGTTAAGTAGAGTACTGTAGAGTAGAGATGAGTAGAAACAACTCTGGGGAGCAGTAGTGGGTTTAAGTAGAGTACTGTAGAGTAGAGTTGAGTAGAAACAACTCTGGGGAGCAGTAGTGGGTTAGGTAGAGTAGAGTTGAGTAGAAACAACTCTGGGGAGCAGTAGTGGGTTTAAGTAGAGTACTGTAGAGTAGAGTTGAGTAGAAACAACTCTGGGGAGCAGTAGTGGATTAAGGGGAGTAGAGTTGGGTAGAGACAACTTTGGGAAACAGTAGTGGGTTAAGTAGAATAGGATAGAGTTGAGTAGAGACGAATCTGGAGAACAGTAGTGGGTTAACTAATGGACAGAACGAGTAGAGTAGAGCTGAGTAGAGTTGAGTAGAGACAACTCTGGGGACCAGTGGTGGGTGCGCCAAAGAGAAAGAGAGGCAGTGATCTCCCCAAGGCATGGTCAAAAAAAGTCAAGATGGCAGCCACGATGGCACAACTGACTTTTTTTTGGACCGTACCTTGTGGACCACCCCATGAAAGGAATTAAGGGGAGAGGGTCTTCAAGATAAAGTGGTGGTCCACGGGGGAAGAGATGGAGGACTTTCCTTCCCAACACTTCTCGTAATCAGTCTCTGGAAATCAAGGTCTTTATCTGGGCCTCCTCAAGCCCTACCTGAACCTGGGCTTGGGGACCCCTTCCTACTCCAGCCCCTGCTTCTCTCTCCCCAGGTCATGGCAGCCCACGTCCCGATGGCCCCCGGTCTTCCTCAGATGCTCAAAGCAGGGATGAAGTACTTCAGCGGCTTGCAGGAGACCCTCTTCACCAACCTGATGGCCTGCAAGGCCTTGATGCACTGCCTGCGCACGTGCTACGGTCCCTTGGGCCACAACAAGCTGGTGATCAACCACGTGGGCAGGATGTTCCATTCCTCCCACGCCGCCACCATTTTGAAGGAGCTGGAGCTGGAGAGCCCCATGGCTTGCCTGTTGCGGTCCGCTGCCGAAACCCAAGAGGAAGAGACGGGAGACGGGACCAATTTCGTCGTCCTGCTGGCTGGGGCCCTGCTGGAGAACGCCGAGAAGCTCCTGAGGTCCGGCCTGTCGATGGTCCACATCCGAGCGGGCTACGACATGGCTTGCAAAGAGGTCCTACGTCTGTTGCCGGGCCTGGTCTGCTTCACCCTGAAAAACCCCCACCACC
This sequence comes from Protobothrops mucrosquamatus, assembly GCF_001527695.2. Lineage (NCBI taxonomy): Eukaryota > Metazoa > Chordata > Lepidosauria > Squamata > Viperidae > Protobothrops > Protobothrops mucrosquamatus. The sequence continues at coordinate 39,965 of NW_015389517.1, forward strand.
AGGAGGAGGTGCAATGTGTATTGCAGTCCATCATGGGCAGCAAACTTTTTGGCTACCAAAAGTTCTTGTCCAAGCTGGTGGCCACGGCGTGCATCTCGGTGGCGCCTCCCGACCACTCGGCTTTCGACCCGGATCTCATCCGGCTCTTCAAGGTCCCGGGAGGGGGCATCTTGAACTCCTACGTCTTGGAAGGGATGCTCATCCCGGCGGAGGCAGAGGGCATCATCAAGCGAGTGGAGAGAGCCAGAATCGTGGCCTACTGTTGCCCTTTTGGCGTCTCCAGGTTTGAAGCCAAGAACACAGTCAGGTTCGAAAGCGCCTCCCAGCTGAAGAACTTTGGCAAAACGGAAGAGACTATCATGGCTGAACGAGTCCTGGCTCTCGCCAAAGCCGGGGTGAACGTCATGGTGGTGGGAGGAAGGGTGGACGCCCTGGCCATCTTCTACGCCGACCGTTGCAGGATCATGGTGGTGCGGCTACCCTCCCGGATGCAGCTCCAGCACCTGTGCAAAATGGCGGGCGCCACCCTACTGTTCAAGCCCACCGTGCCGTCGCCCGAGGACATGGGACACTGCTATCGTGTCTACACCACCGAGATCGGCAACAACATCGTACTGGTCTTCAGTCAACACGGTACGCCGTGTCCTTTGGCTACGGTGGTGCTCCGAGGAGCCACCGGCGAGATGCTGGACTGTCTGGAAGAAGCCATCCGAGATGGCGTGCAGGTTTACAAGAATCTGGGCACCGATGCCCGGCTCTTGCCGGGGGCCGGCGCCACCGAGATGGCTCTCTCGGTACGCCTGAGCACTCTGGGCATGTACTACCCCGGATGCGAACAATACGGCATTTTGGAGTTCTCCCAAGCTTTGAAAACTCTCCCCGCCATCCTGGCGGACAATTCAGGCCTGCCGGTCAATGAGATGATGGCCAAGATGGAAATCCAGCATCAACTAGGCAACCAGAATACCGGCATCCTGCTGGGCGTGGAAGAGGCCAGCACCGTGGACGCCGCCGTGGAAGGTGTGCTAGACCCGTACCTGGTGAAATACCGGGGTATTGTCCTGGCCACTCAAATAGCAATGACGTTGTTAGACGTCAGCGACATCATGGTGGCCAAGAAGAGTGGGGGTCCCAAACCACGAGGAGATAACCCCAACTGGGACAAAGAACCAGACGAGTTGGATTGAGGGGGGTCTCCTTTCTCCTCAGGTTGACCAAGAGCGTCCTGTACAGAATGTAGCAGGCCTGCCCTGCGCAGCGTCTCCGTCCTTTTCAGTTTTAACTAATAAAATCTTGGTCTCCATCAAAGAGGAAATGGGTTTCTCGCTTGCCATCCAGCACTGAGTAGCGGGGTGGGAGACATCTTTGTTTTGGATGAGGGGATAGAAGGAGAACTCATCAAATTTGCAGATGACACCAAGCTGGCAGGAATAGCCAACACTCCAGAAGTTACAGGCTTAAGATACAGGAGGATCTGGATAGACTTGAACCCAGGGCCCTATCTAACAAAATGAAATTCAGTGGTGAAAAAAGTAAGGTTCTCCATTTAGACAAGAAAAACCAAATGTACAGGTTTAGTATAAGGGGGTACCTTGCTCAATAGTAGCAACTGTGAGAAGGATCTCGGAGTCCTAGTGGACGATCCCTTAAATAGGAGCCAGCCGTGTCCTGCAGCTGCCAAAAAGACCAACACAGTGCTGGGCTGCATCAACAGAGGGATAGAATCAAGATCACGTGAAGGGTTAATACCACTTTACAATGCCTTAGTAAGGCCACACTTGGAATACGGCATCCAATTTTGGTCACTACGATGTAAAAAAGATGTTGAGGCTCTAGAAAGAGTGCAGAGAAGAGCAACAAAGATGATTAGGGGACTGGAGGCTAAAGCATATAAGGAACGGTTGCTGGAATTGGGGATGTCTAGTTTAATGAAGAGAAGGACGAGGGGGGACAGGATAGGAGTCTTCCAGTATCTCAGGGGCTGCCCCAAAGAAGAGGGAGTCAAGCTATTCTCCAAAGCGCCTGAAGGCAGGAGAAGAAGCAACGGGTGGAAACTAACCAAGGAGAGAAGCAACCTAGAACTAAGGAGAAACTCCCTGACAATTAGAACAATTAACCAGTGGAACTACCTGCCTCCAGAAGCGGTGAATGCTCCAACACTGGAAGCTTTTAAGAAGAGACTGGACAGCCATTTGTCCGAAATGGTATAGGGTTTCCTGCCTGAGCAGGGGGTTGGACTAGATGACCTCCAAGGTCCCTTCCAACTTTCTTTCTTTCTTTCTTTCTTTCTTTCTTTCTTTCTTTCTTTCTTTCTTTCTTTCTTTCTTTCTTTCTTTCTTTCTTTCTTTCTTTCTTTCTTTCTTTTATTATTATTATTATTATTATTATTATTATTATTATTATTATTATTATTATTATTATTATTATTTTTCCAATAACCTCCCTCTTCCCTAACATCTGGATCTGCTGCTCAGAGCTGGTGAGAGCTGGATTCCAAGGCTGGAGAGAAAACAAATCATGAGAAAGAGTTCCCACGCGATTAACATAGACAGGTCGTCCTTGACCTACGAGCACAGCTGAGCCCCAACATTTCTGTCACTAAGCGAGACAGCTCGGTGAAATTTTGTCCCCTTTTTACGACCTCTCTTGGCACCGTTCTTAAGCGAATCACTGCACGGTCGTTAAGTGGCTTCCCCATGGATGTTGCTTGTCGGCCGGTCGCCAAAAGGGGACCACATGACCCCTGGGGCACGCCGCGTCCGCCATAAACACGAGTCAGTCGCCAAGCATCCGAATTTTGATCACGGGGTTACGGCGCACTAAACGCACTGTCGTAAGTTGAGGACTACCTCTAGTTTGCCGCCAGATGGAACTGGGGCGGGGGTGGGGGGGTCCTTCTGGCTGGGGTCCTGCGGCTGCACCTGCAGCTCTCCTAACTCCAGGTCCAAAAGCGGCAATTAGCAACTACGGTTCCCCGTCCAGGAGTAATTAACTAAATGGTCCACAATGAGGCTCATTTCTCGGTAATCAATTAAACAAAAACCCGCGTCGGTTTTCAGGTGCAGCCTCACATTTGGCGGAGGAACGGCGTGGAGTGCTGGCAGAGGGGATCAGTTTTTTGGGGGGGGGACAGCAGGCCTGGCCATAATGGAGGAAGCAAAGGGGGCAGCCCCCCCGTGCCCCCCCAGGGAACAGAAACCCCCTCCCTCCAGCTTAGGATCGCGGCCTTTCCAAGAGTACAGTGTCAACAGCCAAGTTTAGAAGTCGCCAACGTTGTAGAGGGTTGCCCTTGGCTTACGACCGCAAGGGAGCCCCAAAATTTCCGTTGTTAAGCAAGACAGTTAAGGGTGTTTCGCCCCGTTTTACGACCTCTCTCGCCGCGGTTGCTCAGGGAATCGTCCCCGCGGTTGTTAAGCGAGCGACGCAACTGTTCGGCGAATCTGGTTTTCCTCCCGCAAAAGGGGATCACGTGACACACACACACACACACAAGCTCCCCCGTAGGACTCTGCGACCGTCGTAAACAGGAACCGGTTGCCAAGCGTCTGAATTTGGATCACAGGGTTCTAGCGGAGGCTGCAAAGGTCGTAACTCTGGAAAACGGTTGTAAGGGAGGAAGGGAGGGAGGGAGGGAGGGAGGAAGGAAGGAAAGAAGAATAATAGAATAACAGATGGAAGGGACCTTGGAGGTCATCTAGTCCAACCCCCTGCTCAGGCAGGAGACCCTATACCATTTCGGACAAATGGCTGTCCAGTCTCTTCTTAAAAACTTCCAGTGTTGGAGCATTCACCGCTTCTGGAGGCAGGTAGTTCCACTGGTTAATTGTTCTAACTGTCAGGAAGTTTCTCCTTAGTTCCAGGTTGCTTCTCTCTTCGGTTAGTTTCCATCCGTTGCTTCTTGTCCTGCCTTCAGGCGCTTTGGAGAAGAGCTTGACTCCCTCTTCTTTGGGGCAGCCCCTGAGATATTGGAAGACTGCTATCATGTCCCCCCTCGTCCTTCTCTTCATTAAACTAGACATACCCAATTCCAGCAACCGTTCCTTATATGTTTTAGCCTCCAGTCCCCTGATCATCTTTGTTGCTCTTCTCTGGACTCTTTCTAGAGTCTCAACATCTTTTTTACATCGTGGTGACCAAAACTGGATAATAATAATAATAATAATAATAATAATAATAATAATAATAATAATAATAATAATAATAATAATAATAATAATAATGATGATGATGATGATGATGATGATGATGATGATGATGATGATGATGGTAGTAGTAGTAGTAGTAGTAGTAGTAGTAGTAGTAGTAATAATAATAAAGTTGGAAGGGACCTTGGAGGTCATCCAGTCCAACCCCCTGCTTGTGGTGACCAAAACCAGGTGTATTCCAGGTGTGGCCTTACCAAGGCATTGTAAAGTGGTATTTACCCTTCACCTGATCCTGATTCTATCCCTCTGTTAATGCAGCCTAGAACTGTGTTGGCCTTTTTGGCAGCTGCAGCACACGGCTGGCTCCTATTTAAGTGATTGTCCACTAGGACTCCGAGGTCCCTCTCACAGTTGCTACTATTGAGCAAGGTACCCCCTATACTATACCTGTGCATTTGGTTTTTCTTGCCTAAATGTAGAAACTTGCTTTTCTCTACACTAAATTTCATTTCTTTAGATAGGGCCCAATGTTCAATTCCTCTCCACACACCTAGTTCGACTCACACAGTGGCCGGCCCGGAAAGGTGGTGGGGTGGGGGTCGGCGGAGGTGGGGGTTCCGCAAGGAAAGGGGGGTTGGGCAGGCCCTCCCCACCACCATCCTTCCTCCCCACACCCAGCCTGCACCCGAGACCCCCGCAGAAAGTCGTGCGTGCGTTCGGAGTGGAAAGCCAGCTGTTTGCGGCCTGTAGCTTCCAGCCTCGAGTGAGCGTCTAGGGACGGCTCCCGCAGCGTCCGCCAAGCCTGGAAATGCAGCCAAGCAACCTGGAGAGGAGTTAAGCCGGGTTTGCAATGATTCGTTTGGCGGTGCTCGTTCCAGCCGGGAGCCAACCCGGTTGCAAGGATAATGCGCCGCGCTTTAATATTTTAAAATCCTGCTGCTCATGAATATCTGGGGTTGAAGGGGGGGGGCCTCTCGGTGGGGACGGAAGCATGAGGACTAGTCACCTTCTTCCCATTTTAATTTGCTCGTTGTGTCCTCAGACAGCTGTGTAGCGACTCAATCTCCACTCTGGGCTGCAGTCAGCTTGTTACTCATCCCTTTGTTCATAAACAGGGTAAAAGGGTGCCTGTTTGGCTCTAAGGTGGACACACACAGACACACAAACACACACACACACAAAGATACACACCGCAGCCTTTGCTTGAGGAGCTTCTGGGCAAAAACGAGGCTTCTCCAATTCTTTAGCAGGGAAGATTCGGACTTTTTGATCTCCGTTGGGGTGACGTTCTTAATGTCTTTGTGTAAATGGAGGGTAATTTTCTTAACCGTGCTGGCTGGGGAATTCTGGGAATTGAAGTCCACCCATTTTAAAGGATGCTGACTAGAGAATTCTGGGAAGTGAAGTCCACCCGTCTTAAAACACAGTGCTAGGGAATTCTGGGAGTTGAAATTCACCCATTTTCAAGCACATGCTGGGGAATTGTGGGAGGTGAAGTCCACCCATCTTAAAACAAAGTGCCAGGGAATTCTGGGAGTCCACCTGTGTTAAAACACACAGGCTGGGGAATTCTGGGAGTTGAAGTCCACCCGTCTTTAAATTGCCAAGATTGAGAAAGATTGACTCTCCCTCTGCTCCACCCACAGCCAGACCCCAGCAAGGGATTCCCATTGACTTGAGACCCCCCGCCCACCCTATGGCTGAGCAGCTTCATTTGCCCCCCACGGGGGTATCTGCTAATGGGGCATGGCGACCCAGACTTTCTAAAGTGGGCCCAGGGTCCAGCTGAGCCCTGGATTCAAATGCCGACCATCAGCGATGAAACTAAGGAGTGGGGTTGATTTTGAACACGTCTCAGCACAGTGGGGTGTTTTTTGTTTTTTCTCTTTCCGTCCAGGGGCGATTTTGAGAGAGAGGGAAAAAGCTTCCTACGGGCGGAAACCTCTGAAAAGCAGAGCGAGATCAGGACACAAAGAGCGATAACGGGATAACGGAGTTGGAAGGGGCCTTGGAGGTCATCTAGTCCAACCCCCTGGCTCAGGCAGGAGACCCCGTACCCTTTCCGACAAGTGGCTGTCCAGTCTCTTCTTAAAAAGGAGGAGGAGGAGAAGGGGGAGGAATAACAGGAGAACAGAGCTGGGAGGGATCTTGGAGGTCATCTAGTCCAACCCCCTGCTCAAGCAGGAGACCCAATCCCATTTCAGAGAAATGGTCGTCCAATCTCTTCTTCAAAGCCTCCAGTGACGGAGCACCCACAACTTCTGGTGGCAAGCCGTTCCACGGGTTAATTGTTCTAACGGTCCCAAAATTCCTCCTTAGTTCCAGGTTGCTTCTCTCCTTGATCAGTTTCCACCCGTGGCTTCTTGTCCTGCCTTCAGGCGCTTTGGAGAATAGCTTGACTCCCTCTTCTTTGGGGCAGCCCCTGAGATATTGGAAGACGGCTATCGTGTCCCCCCTGGTCCTCCTTTTCATTAAACTAGACGTTCCCAATTCCTGCGACCGTCCTTCGTCCTTCCTACGTTTTAGCCTCCCGCTCCTTAAATCCTCTTTGCGGCTCTTCCCTGCACTCTTTCCAGAGATCTCCGCATCTTTTTTTAACGTCGTGGGGACCAAAACTGGATGCAGGAATTCCAAGTGGGCATCTTAAAGGGGGCTTCCCCGGGACCCCCTTGGCGTGCCTTACACGGCTTCTCCTGCTTTTTTTTTTTTTTGGCAAAACCTTGCAAAACCAAGGCCTGCCTCTCCGTCTGTCTTCCCCGGAGAAGCCGGATCTGGAGAAGAAGGAGGAGAAATTGGGTGTGGGGGGGATAAACCTGGGGTGAGACCAAGCTGGGGAGGTGGGGGGAGCAAAAGGAGGTCTCAGCCACAGCAGGAAAGGTGTCAGGAACCAGAGGTGGAAGAACAGGCGGGGACGTGTGAATGGCGAAGGTAGAAAAGGGGGGGGGACGGGAAAGGGGGGCGCCAGGGGTGACGTTGCAGGATGGGAATTAAGGCAGGTGGGAGAAATGGGTAGGGAAGAAGGGGGTCTGCCAAGGGGGGGCGCGCAGACCCTCTTTAGGAGTCAGACTTGGTTAAAAAACCAGGGTGGGTTGTGTGAACGTGGCGACCTGATCTTCTCCTCCAGGACAGCTGGCCTGTTGGGACTTCAATTCCCAGCGTTCAGAGCAAGCAGGCTAGGAATTCTGGGAGTTGAAGTCCTAGGGAAAGCAGAACTGGGAATGGACCCCTCCTTTAAATTGCTGCCCTCCCCTTTTTTGGCCTGGAGGTCATAAAGCCCGGCTGGCCTTGGGGCAAAGATGGCCCCCTGTCCCTTTTTAGGGACATCCAACAGGTGATGATTTACCTGCCGGCTACCTCTAAGCCGATATTTCTCAACCTGACAGACTTCAAGATGATGGGTGGACTTCAACTCCCAGAGTTCCCCAGCTGGAATGGTGGGAGCTGAAAATCCACCGATCTTTAAAGTAGCCCGAGAAGAAAATCTCGGTCTGTCTTCCCCGGAGAAGCCGGATCTGGAGAAGAGGGAGGAGAAATTGGGGGGGGGGGATAAACGTGGGGGATAAGCCGTGTGCGGCAGCAGCCAAAAAAGCCAACACAATCCTGGGTTGCATAAACAGAGGCAGAGAATCAAGATCACGCGAGGTATTAGTACCGCTTTGTAAAGCCCTAGTAAGGCCACACCTGGGATACTGCAGCCAATTTTGGTCACCACATCACAAAAAAGTTGTTGAGAGTTTGGAAAAAGTTCAGAGAAGAGCAACGAAGAGGATCCAAGGCCTGGAGGCCAAAACACACGAAGAACGGCTGCGGGATTTGGGTCTGGCTAGTCTAAAGAAAAGAAGAAATAGGGGAGACAGGATAGCAGCGTTCCGGTATCTGAGGGGCTGCCACAAAGAGGAGGGGGTCACGGACGAGAAACAATGGTTGGAAACTGATCAAAGACAGAAGCAGCTTGGAATTAAGGAGAAACTTCCTGACAGTGAGAACAATTAACCAGTGGAACTGCTTGCCACCAGAGATTGTGGGCGCTCCATTACTGGAGATTTTAAAGAGGAGACTGGACATTCACCTGTCTGAGAGGGTATAGGTTCTCCTGCTTGAGCAGGGGGCTGGACTAGAAGACCTCCAAGGTCCCTTCCAGCTCTGTTATTCTGTTTGCTGTGAGACCCAGTAACCAAGAGTTCTTTATTTATCCATTTCCCCCCCCAAAAAATTTAAATCTTGCATAATACTGCAGCTAATTTTGGTCACCACATCACAAAAAAGAGGTTGAGAGTTTGGAAAAAAGTTCAGAGAAGAGCAACTAAGAGGATCCAAGGCCTGGAGACCAAAACATATGAAGAACAGTTGCAGGACTTGGGTTTGGCTAGTCTAAAGAAAAGAAGAAATAGGGGAGACATGATAGCAGCGTTCCAGCATTTGGGGGGCTGCCACAAAGAAGAAGGGGTCACGTTATTCTCCAAAGCACCAGAGGGCAGGACAAGAATTTGCGACGGTCGCAGTGTCCCACGGTCGCGCAATCCCGTTTTTGTGACCTCCTGATCACGGGGAAGCCAGATTGCTTTAACAACCTTGTTGCTAACTTAACAACTGCAGTGAGTCTCTTAACAACCACGGCACAAATCTCACCTAACAGCTATAGAAATTTGAGGTTTAGTTGCGGTCATACGTTGGAGGACTCTCTTTACTAACTGCAGTGAGTCATTTAAGAACCGCGGCGGGAAAGGGGGGTAAAACGGGCCAAAAGTCCCTCAGCAAACGTCTCGCTTAGCCACGGATCATTTGGGGCCTCCCTCATGGCTGTAAATCGAGGACGCCCTGCAAAGCTGTTACCCTCCTGGGAAACCGCGGCGAAGAAAGGCGAGAGCTGTGCGTTCTTGGCTCTTTGTGTCCGCCCAACGAGGCGCTTCGGCGATCGCCAATCTGTTTCGGCCCTTGGGTTAAAAGCCAGACGAAACCAGAGTGACCACCGAGGGAGAGACGGACAGACGGACGGACGGACAAAGGCCGTCAGCTGGATCGGTTGAGGGAGAGCCAAGGCGCGGAGGGAGGATAACCTTTCTCTGGGCCTCCCCAGTTTTTGGCACACACCTTTCCGACGCTAAATCAGTCCGGCGGCCGGAGGCCAGACACATATTGCAAAAAGAGAGAGCGAGAAATTCTTGGCTCCTAGTGGGATTTCAACTCTTTTGTCCATCTGCTTTATGTCCGGGTGGCCTTTTGCTTCTCTCGCTTCCTCGACAGGTTCCCACCAGAAGGTCTTTTGAAGGCTCCGAGCTCCAGGAGACCCAGATTATTCTCTTGGCGCACAAGAAGCGAACCTTTCCAATCCGTCAATATTTGACTTCGCCGTGGGAGCCACGCCGCAGCGCCGGCCCACTCCTCGGGGGCCAGAGATAGCCCGAGTCACGTGTACGCCCGTGTCCCCCGCCCTGCCAAGGCCACGGTTGTAGACGGCTGTCGTAGTAACTGGCAAGGAGGGAGATGAGCTGGAAAGGCGAGGGGCTCCAGGTCTAGGGGGCTATTTGGAGGGGGGGAAGACCCCCCTTTCCAAGGTTGCAAGGTCTCGGATGGCCCCATCCGTTGTTCTTCCTGAGATCCCGCTTGAAGAGGAAACGGTATTAGTTTCCCAAGACTTTGACAGGGAAGTGAATTCTTGACGACGTTTCTCCACCTCGACCACTCCCAGAATTCCCCAACCAGGTTACTAACTTATCAGCTGGCTGGGGAATTCTGGGAGATGCGGTCCACCCATCTTCAGCTCACCAAGGTTGAGAACCACGGATTGACCACGGATCAACATTTCTGGTGTTTGCTGAGGCCTCACAGTTTTTGAGGTGCAACGTGGTCTTCCCTCTCGCAAGTCGTTGTCCGCCATATTTCTCCTGAGGGATGGGACACCCCGAGGTGAGGTTCCTGCAGCGTCCCTTGTACAAGAAACATTTCAGAGCCTTGATGGGGGACTGTCGCAGAATGCTAACACAATCCTGGTTTGTATAAACAGAGGCAGAGAATCAAGATCGCACAAAGTATTAGCGCCGCTTTGTAAAACCCTGGTAAGGCCACACCTGGAATACTGGAGCCAATTTTGGTCACCACATCACATAAAAGATGTTGAGAGTTTGGAAAAAGTTCAGAGAAGAACAACTAAGAGGATCCAAGGCCTGGAGACCAAAACATACGAAGAACGGCTGCAGGACTTGGATCTGGCTAGTCTAAAGAAAAGAAGAAATAGGGGAGACATGATAGCAGTGTTCCAGTATTTGAGGGGCTGCCACAAAGAAGAGGGGGTCAAATTATTCTCCAAGGCACCAGAGGCCTGGATGAGAAATAATGGTTGGAAACTGATTGGAGAGAGAAGCAACCTGGAATTAAGGAGAAACTTCCTGACAGTGAGGACAATTAACCAGTGGAACAGCTTGCCACCAGAAATCGTGGGTGCTCCATCACTGGAGGTTTTTAAGAGGAGACTGGACATTCACCTGTCTGAGACGGTATAGGTTCTCCTGCTTGAGCAGGGGGCTGGACTAGAAGACCTCCAAGTTCCCTTCTATTCTATTCTATTCTATTCTATTCTATTCCTCAGAAACAGGAAGATGGTTGTGAGTTCCCAGTCGCCCTAGTTGCATCTGGATGACCTTGGTTGTTAAGCCAGGTCAGAGCTGGTGAGAATGTGGATGGGGTACCCCAAGATTAAGTCTACTCAAAAGACCGAAAACTTCCCAGAAGGTTCCCCCTTCTTTATCATTGCCCAGAATATTTCGCCAAGATGTCCATGGACGGCTGTGAGTCAAGGTCCATCCGAAGATCTTCCTTCCTTTTAGCCTGTCTCAACCCAGCTTTGGAAACCATGGTGGGTGGCTTCATGGAGCTGAGCCAACGGTGGCTTTACCGAACCACAGCTGAGCAAAGCACACCGAAGCATCTTGGTGGAACCAAGTCAAGGTAGTCCTTGACATACGACCACAATGGAGCCCAAAATTTATTCACTGAGTTTTGCCCCATTTTACGACCTTTCTCGCCGCCGTTAAGCGAGTCCCTGCGGCTGCTTAGTAACCCGGTTGTTAAGTGAATCCGGCTTTGCTTGGCAAAACGTCGCAAAGGGGGTTCACGCGACCCCGGGACACCGCCGCCGTCATAAGGACGAACCAAGTTGCCAAGCGTCCGAATTTGGATCGCGCGACCAAGCCAAAGGCCGTAAGCGTGGAAAGTCCGCCTTTTTTCCGGTACCGTTGTAACTCTGAACGGTCGCTAAACGAAAACATTGCAAACCGAGGATGGCCTGTAACGTCGTCGTGCCCCGTTAACCGCACAGCGTCAGACGGCGGCGTGGGGCGCTGACGCTCTTTTCCAGGAAAGATTGACTAACCATGGCTGCCATCCAATCCTGGGTTATTATTTGGAGTGGCGGTCCTCCCCTCTTCGGCGGGAACACGAGCTGTTTTTTTGGCAACCCATGACCGAGTCGGAAAAAACAAGCCGGCAAAAATTAGCAGTTATTACGAAAATCTGCGATTTTAGTGTTGCCGCCTGCGTAGAACGCCGTGTTGCTCCTTTCACTTCACACACACACACACACACACAACACTCGTCCTTCCCTCCCCCGCCCCCCCGGCACCATCCAAAGCCACCGAGGCACACTTATGCCTTTGCACACCCCAAATACTCAAAACCATAATTGCACCCCTCTCTGCACAACCACGCCAGGATTGCCAGATGAGAGGCCGAGGCGGGGGGGCGAGGGGGGGGTGTTGGATAATCAAGACCTGATTGGCTGCCATAATTGCCCTGCAGGTTTCCTGGCCACTGAATTCTGCAAGGGTCTTTTGCTTTTGTCGGTTTCAGGTGTGGCTCGGTGTGAATAAAGACAGGATCCAGGTATTCGCCTTGACGAAGCGTACCCGTTTATTCAGCTGAACAAAGACGGGTCCCGTCAAGCAAGAGGGAGCCCGGACACTCGTACTTATACGTCTGTTACATTGTCCATCGTCCGTGGCTCGACTGCGCGTCGGTTCCATCAAGGCTGTCATTGGATTCCTGATCAACAGGTTGGGCTTTTCAGGTGCCCCCCCCCAACCTGCCTCTAAACCGAGCTGGTACCCTTTCACCTTTGTGTAACTCCTGCACCTACGGGGACCAGCGTGGACGGTTACAAAACCGTGGCTTTCCTAGCAACGGGGTGCGCGGGCTGCTCCTCGCTGTGCCTGCTGCACCGCTGCCAGGGGAGGGGGCCAAGCAGATGAGGTGGGGGGGAGGCAGGCAGCACACACACACACACACACACACACACTGCGCCAAGCCCGCCCGGATCAGAGTTTATACATAAAAAGCGAAATGTCATTAGCGTTATTTTAGATGGAAATGTAATCAAAGCTTCTTCCCGTTCCTTTTGTTTTAATTAGGGACTATTGATAGGTGTTTTTTCCTCTCGAAAACGAGAGTGCCAGGGTGTCGGCGGATTAATAAACTTTCCCTGCACGCCCCCCCCTTCCTGGTCTCCCCGGCCCCCTCCCCATCTCAAGAGCCCCCCCAGGTAGCCTTGTGCTCTCCAAGCAGGCTGTTCCAGAGTGAAGAGACGACGAGAGCTGTGAAATTAGACAGCCAACAGCAACGATTGCCACCTTAGTGGGTGTCAAACACAGACACACACACACACACACACACATAGACAACACAGAGGCAAGCACAGGAAGGTGACACATCCGTGCCCTGTGGATGCAAGGGGCGGGAGAGTCGGGAAGAAGGTGACAAGAAAGGCAGATAGGAGAAAAGGAGAGGAACCATCTCGGCCTCTCGCCGCCCACCATTCAACAACCACAAAAGCTAAATTAATCTTGACGGAACCTTGGCCGACAATAACCAAAGAAAGAAAGCCGATCCAGAAATAGAGAGAGTCCTCAACTTACAACCGTTTGTTTAGTGACCGTTCAAAGTTACGACGACGCCGGGACAAGCGACTGAGGACCAGTTTTTCACCCCGGCGACCGTTTGCCACATCCCCGGGGTCACGTGGTCCAAATTCAAGACGCTTGGCAAGCGGCCCGTATTTATGACGGTCGCAGGGTCTCCCGTGGGTTACGTGACTCCCCCCTTTTGCGACCGTCTGACGAGCAAAGTCAACAGGGAAGCCGGCTTCGCTTAGCAACCAGGTGACTGACTTAATGGCGGCGATTCTCTTCACCGCTGTGTCAAGAAAGGTCGTAAAATGGGGCGACGTTCTCTTAAGAACTGTCTTGCTTAGCGACAGAAATGTCGGGCTCACTTCTGTTCGTAGGTCGAGGACTAGCGGTGGAAGAGTGACAATCATTTAGATGGAAACGTGGTCACCGATCCTACGAGCACCTGAATAAAATGATTGACACAGCGTTGAAGTGTCTTTTGATGAGTTGGCCTAGAGTCTAGACCAGGGGTGGGCAACCTGGGCTCTTTTATGACTCGTGGACTTCAACTCCCAGAATTCCTGAGCCAGCCATGCTGAGGGGAAAGGGAGAGGTTTCCAAGCTGAGCCAGGCCGGCTCAGGAATTCTGGGAGTTGAAGTCCACGAGTCATAAAAGGGTCATAGTTCCCTCACGCTGGCTGAGGAATTCTGGGAGTTGAAGTCCACGAGTCATCAAGGGAGCCATAGTTCCCTCACGCTGGCTGAGGAATTCTGGGAGTTGAAGTCCACGAGTCATCAAGGGAGCCATAGTTCCCCCACGCTGGCTCAGGAATTCTGGGAGTTGAAGTCCACGAGTCATCAAGGGAGCCATAGCTCCCCCATGCTGGCTCAGGAATTCTGGGAGTTGAAATCCACGAATCATAAAAGAGCCAAGGTTGCCTACCCCCGGCCTAGACCAAGGGTCCCCAACCCCCGTTCTGTGGACCGGTATCGGGCTGCAGCACGCCAGCATCCGGTCCGCACAAACAAGCAAAGCCCCATCCGCGGGATGCAGGCAGCACACAAAACCACGCACCCCGCGGTCCGTGGAAAAACCTCTCTCCACGGAACCGGTCCCTGGTGCCCAAAAGGTCGGGGGTCTCTGGCCTAGACCCTCAAGGAAGACCCACAAATAGAGTTGGGTTACCTCCTGCCCGTGCAGGAGGGCATCCGTGCCCCTTCCTAGAAACATGCCAGGCCACCCAACTGGCATTTTTAAGCACAGTCACCTGCTTGTGTGCTTCTATCTTGTCTTGCGTGGGCACCGCTTTTCCCAACCAACGGATTGCTCAGCTCCAGGAGCGCCACGCTGGTGACCCTCAACCCAAAACCTGTGAACGCCCGCGCAGTTGTTTTTGGCACGAGGACTATCACAACCGCAGAGGAGAGCAGGCTGGAGTTGTGTGTTCTTCGTGCCCGTCGCAAACAGGGTTCAAATCAACGCACAATGCTGGTTTGACAGCTATCAGAAGCGGAATCCGATCCTTCCATTCAACCCTTGAGATGTATCTACATCTCACATGCTGGCTGGGGGATTCTGGGAGTCGAAGTCCATCCATCTTAAAGTGGCCAAAGCTGTCTCTATATCTCACAGGCTGGCTGGGGGATTCTGGGAGTTGAAGTCCACCCATCTTAAAGTGGCCAAAGCTGTCTCTATATCTCACAGGCTGGCTGGGGGATTCTGGGAGTTGAAGTCCATCCATCTTAAAGTAGCTAAAGCTGTCTCTATAGCTCACATGCTGGCTGGGGGATTCTGGGAGTCGAAGTCCATCCGTCTTAAAGTGGCCAAAGCTGTCTCTATATCTCACAGGCTGGCTGGGGGATTCTGGGAGTTGAAGTCCACCCGTCTTAAAGTGACAAAAGCTGCATCTATATCTCAAATGCTGGCTGGGGGATTCTGGGAGTTGAAGTCCATCCGTGTTAAAGTGACCAAAGCTGTCTCTATATCTCACAGGCTGGGGGATTCTGGGAGTTGAAGTCCATCTGTCTTAAAGTGGCTAAAGCTGCATCTATATCTTAAATGCTGGCTGGGGGATTCTGGGAGTTGAAGTCCATCCATCTTAACATGACCAAAGCTGTGTGTATATCTCACATGCTGGCTGGGGGATTCTGAGAGTCGAAGTCCACCCGTCTTAAAGTGACAAAAGCTGCATCTATATCTCACATGCTGTCTGGGGGATTCTGGGAGTCGAAGTCCACCCGTCTTAAAGTGGCCGAAACACTACCCTAGACTCTTTGCCCAGCCGTTTAAAGAGGGTTAAAGACCCCTTTCAAGACCCCAGCCTAAAAAAAAAAACGAGGTCAAGGCGAGTGTTCTGCAAAACCGACACAGCCTGTTGGATCCCGGCCTGGCTTGGCAGGCGGATGTGAGATAGGTCAAGGGGGCTGGAGACAATCTTGTTGCCCCCCGCCCGCCCCTTGGCTGCCCATTCGCCACCCCCACAGCTGTTGTACAGTTTGCCTCCCAAACTCCTGGACTGTGGGAATGGGAAGACATTTGCTGATCAGCCGCCCCGGGGCGTGATTGATGTGGGTTTTAAATTAAAAAAAAAAAACCCCTATTTTTTTTCCCCCTCTTTAATAAACGTCGGTTCCTAAGCACCTCTGCTTGCCACCGAAGAGAGTTAGGCAAGTCTTTTGTTCTCGGGATTTGCTGAGCACACGGGTTTCCAGAGATGCCGTGGGACGGTGTGCCCCTTAAAATATATATATATATATATATATTTGTTTTCTGAGGTTTTCGCGGGTGTTTGTATGTAGGTCTTTAGTTATTCGGGTTTTCTCCCGCGTAGAATTAAACGTCGCCAAGGTACGTTTAATTCTACGCGGGAGAAAACCCGAATAACTAAAGACCTACATATATATATATATATATATATATATATATATATAT
>NW_015389517.1:56354-66626 GCF_001527695.2 Protobothrops mucrosquamatus
TCCATCCATCCATCTATCTATCTATCTATCTATCTATCTATCTATCTATCTATCTATCTATCTATCTATCTATCTATCTATCTATCTATCGTATATCTGTCTGTCTGTCTGTCTGTCTGTCAATCTATCTAATCTATCTTATATCTAATCTAATCTATGTATCTGTCTATCTATCATCTATCTATCTATATCATCCATCCATTCTGTCTCTCTGCCTCTGTCTCTCTATCTGTCTGTCTGTCTGTCCGTCCGTCCGTCCGTCTGTTTGTCTGTTTGTTTATCTATCATCTCATCTATATCATCCATCCATTCTGTCTCTGCCTGCCTGCCTACCTAGCTAGCTACCTATCCATCTATTATCTATCTATCTATCTATCTATCTATCTATCTATCTATCTATCTATCTATCTATCTATCTTCTATCTATCTATCTATCTATCTATCTATCTATCTATCTATCTATCTATCTATCTATCTATCTTCTATCATCTCATCTATATCATCCATCCATTGTGTCTGTCTCTCTCTGTCTGTCTGTCTGTCTATCTTCTGTCTCTCATTATTATTATTATTACCTACCTATCTATCTATCCATCTATCAGCTATCATCTCATCTATATCATCCATCCATTGTGTCTGTCTCTCTGTCTGTCTGTCTATATCCTATCTATCTATCTATCTATCTATCTATCTATCTATCTATCTATCTATCTATCTATCTATCTATCTATCTATCTATCTATCTATCTATTTTCCATGCATCTATCCATCCATCTTTCACCCATTTTATGTTTCTATGATGTATCTACCTACTATCTATCATCTATCTATCTATCTATCTATCTATCTATCTATCTATCTATCTATCTATCTATCTATCTATCTATCCATCTAATCCATCTTTCCATCTTCTACCATCCATCCATCCATCCATCTATTCATCCTTCATACCACTCTCTCCCCACCCCCACCCCCACCCCCCTCTCTCATCCTCTTTATATTCCAGCCATCCCACTATCCATTTTCCAGAGTGACTCTGGGTGGCTTCCAACATATCAAGTAAAACACAAATATCATCAAAATAACGTGTGGCTTATTTCACACACCTAACCTGGTTTCTTTAAGGATAGGATGCAACCCCCCCCCAGTCACCCCCTCCCCACACACCCCAGTTGGTCCACTTGGCCTAATCCAGCAGCTGAGCCCCTTGGGAACCCTCGGAGGTCTGGGCCGCCCTGTCTTGCCCTGTCCTAAGCTCATACCGGATGGAGGGGAACTGAGTTAGATGATGGTTTGATAACCACAACCCAAGCCTGACCGTGATTTGGCAATAAGCCCGCCTTCCTTCTGCTTGCCCCCCCCCCCATTCATTTCCTTGCAGACTGTGGATGGAGCTTCACACGTCTTTGCCAGCTGCTTCTCTCCTTACGGGCACACACACACACACATACACACAAACTCACACACAACACACACACACGTACGTACACAGGCACACAGCCTGCCTCAATTAGCACCTCCGAAAAGGAGGGTGGATCTGCTGACAGGCTGCTGGAGAAAAAGGGGCGACGGTTTTCTCCTTTCCTCCGGGCAATTCTGCTTCCTTTCAGTGCCCCCCCAACCCCCCCCCCACGCCCCCCAAAATGGCTGTGAAAGGATCGACACCCCACCCGCCAAAAAAAGCTTGTTTCCAGCTCTTTGACGAGCAGGAAACAACAGCCGGGGCAAGAGTGCCTCTGAGCATGTCAAGCTAGCCCTTTTTGTCCCAAACCCCAGCCCGCGCAGCTTCTCTTCTCCGCTGCCAAAAACAGTCCTCAACTTACAACTCTGAATTTCCATCGCTAAGCAAGACAAAGCGAGTTTCGCCCCATTTTTATGACATTTCTGGCCGTCGTCGTTAAAGGAGTCGGCGCAGTTTTTAGGTTAATGACACGGTCATTAAACGAGTCTGGTTTCCCCCACTGACTTGGCTTGTCAGAAGCTCGCAAAAGGGGAGCACGTGAACATCCCCCCAGGACACGGCGACTGTCATCAATACGAGTCAGTTTGCGTCCGAATTTTGATCACGTGACTGCGGGGAGGCTGCGACGGTCGTAAGTGTGAAAAAACAGTCCTTGGTCCCTTTTTTCCAGTGCCGTTGTAACTTGGAGCGGTCACTAAATGGACTGGACCCCCTGTATCTCTGAGAAGGCTGAGCCAGCCTTCCCCATCACAAATCTGAACCACCTGGCTAATAATAATAATAATAATAATAATAATAATAATAATAATAATAATAATAATAATAATAATAATAATAATAATAATAATAATAATAATAAGAATAATAATAATAATAATAATAATAATAATAATAATAATAAGAAGAAGAAGAAGAAGAAGAAGAAGAAGAAGAAGAAGAAGAAGAAGAAGAAGAAGAAGAAGAAGTTGGAAGGGACTTTGGAGGTCATCTAGTCCAACCCCTGCGCAAGCAGGAAACCCTATACCATTTCAGACAAGTGGCTGTCCAGTCTCTTCTTAAAAACTTCCAGTGTTGGAGAAGGGAGGGAAGGAAGGAAGGAAGGAAGGAAGGATAACAGAATAACAGATGGAAGGGACCTTGGAGGTCTTCTAGTCCAACCCCCTGCTCAGGCAGGAAACCCTACCATTTCAGACAAAGGACTGCCCAGTCTCTTCTTAAAAAGTTCCAGTGGCAACTGGAAGTGACAACTTCTGGTGGCAAGCCGTTCCACAAGTTAATTGTTCCTGAGGGCTTTTGGCTTCTGAAAAGGTGGGGATCCCTTCAGACAACACGCTAACCCTAAACCTTAGCCATGCCCGTGACACTCATTGCACCCAAAGGAAAAAAAAAATTGCCGATTCACACAACCCCTCATTCCAATCATCATCATCATCATCATCATCATCATCATCATCATCATCATCATCATCATCATTATTATTATTATTATTATTATTATTATTATTATTATTATTATATTTTAATACCGGTTGTGTGAATGCTGCCAATCTCTCCCGAGGCTCCGGGCAGCTGACTCTCTTTGCACGGCCGGGGACGATGGGTCCAGTCCGAGGAAGTTCTGCACGGCCACGCTCCTCACGTCAAGCCGGCCTACTGGGGCGCACGCCAACCCTGCCAGGCGGGCAAAAGGAACCCCTTTGCATCCAAAGGAGCTGATTGGCCCATTTTGAGCCCGGTTGATATTCTGCCTTCCTACTCCCTTGATTGACACCCCCCCCAGCCTCGCTGCACCCCCCCCCCACCAAATAAAAGAGAGTTATTTCGGAAACGTCTGACAAGCAGCTGCCTGACCTTTCCACCAAACCGGCATTGCCTCTTGATGATGGAAATTGCCGGGGAAATATTTTTTTTCCTGTCTCGAGTTCAAAAAACGCCCCCAAGCCGACATTGAATGGGGGGGGGTGTCAGCAAAGAGCAGCTTTTGCAACGAAGCCAGCCAGAGGAACTAAGGGGTTCTCCTCGAGGTACGACCACAACCGAGAGCAAAATTTCCATTGCTCATTTTGCGATGGTGGTTACGTGAATTTTGTCCCGTTTAACGACCTTTCCGGCCGCAGTGGTTAAGTAAATCACTGCCGTTCTTAAATTAGCAACCTGGTTTGTTAAGTGGATCCGGCTTCCCTCCGTTGACAGGGCAGGGGTAGGCAACCTGGGCTCTTTTAGGACTCGTGGACTTCAACTCCCAGAATTCCTGAGCCAGCCATAGTTCCCCCATGCTGGCTCAGGAATTCTGGGAGTTGAAGTCCACAAGTCATGAAGGGAGCCATAGTTCCCTCACGCTGGCTGAGGAATTCTGGGAGTTGAAGTCCACGTCATCAAGGGAGCCATAGTTCCCTCACGCTGGCTGAGGAATTCTGGGAGTTGATCCATGTCATCAAGGGAGCCATAGTTCCCTCACGCTGGCTGAGGAATTCTGGGAGTTGATCCATGTCACCAAGGGAGCCATAGTTCCCTCACGCTGGCTGAGGAATTCTGGGAGTTGATCCATGTCATCAAGGGAGCCATAGTTCCCTCACGCCGGCTGAGGAATTCTGGGAGTTGAAGTCCACAAGTCATAAAAGAGCCAAGGTTGCCTACCCCTGTCATAGGGGATCATGTGATCCCCCCCAGGACACTGTGCAACCGTCATAAATACGAGTCAGGGGCCAAGTGTTTGAATTTGGATCACCTGAGCCTGGGGGATGGCTGAAAAACAAGTCGCTGAAAAAAAGGGACTGGTGACCATTTTGCATTTACGACCGTCGCAGCAGCCTCCCCCGTGGTCCCGTGATCAGAATTCAGACCCTTGGCGACTGACTCCTATTTATGACGGTCACGGCATCCCGCGGTCACGCCAGCCCCTTTTGCGACCGTCTGACCCGCAAAGTCAATAGGACAAGCCGGAATCGCTTAACGACCGTGTTAGTAACTTAATCACGGCAGCGTTCTGCTTAACAACCGCGCCCCGCGAGGTTGTAAAACGGGGCAAAACAAAACGTCTTGCCTAGTCACAGAAATTGGGGACTCAATTGGTGGTTGTAAGTTGAGGACTCCCGGTGATGAAACATTACTTTATTAATTATCAATATTTGTTATTTTTTAAGAAGAGGTTGGGACAAGCGCTTGTCTGGAATGGTATCTAGGGTCTCCTGCTAGGGGGTTGGACTAGATGACCTCCCAGATCCCTTCCAGCTCTGCTATTCCATGGTTCTGTAGGCGTCTCCTGCCTGAGCAGGGGGTTGGACTAGAAGACCTCTAAGGTCCCTTCCAGCTCTGATTACATTACGTATTTGTCTGAAATGGTATAGCGTTTCCTGCTTGAGCAGGGGGCTGGACTAGATGACCTCCCAGATCCCTTCCAGCTCTGCTATTCCATGATTCTGTAGGGGTCTCCTGCCTGAGCAGGGGGTTGGACTAGAAGACCTCCAAGGTCCCTTCCAGCTCTGATTACATTATGTATTTGTCTGAAATGGTATTTCCTGCTTGAGCAGGGGGGTTGGACTAGATGACCACAAAGGCCCCTTCCAACTCTGCTATTCCATGATTCTGTAAGGGTCTCCTACTTGAGCAGGGGGTTGGACTAGAAGACCTCCAAGGTCCCTTCCAGCTGTGTTATTCTGCTGTTCTCTTCTGTTATTCATTTGTCAATATTCCTTAGTCATCGATATGATAACACACACACACACACACACACAAGATTGTGGCCTGGGTGATGGCTGGCACCAGGCCTCTGGGGCTGGGGGCTTGGGAGCCATCCAGCCTGCCACGGCTCTGCTGAGGGACGTGCCATCCTGCCCAGATTAATTATCCGGCTAATCAGGACGTCACGGGCGTCTTTCTCAAAGTCACAATAAATTAGCGGTTTTTGCGACTTTCCCCCAGTAAGCCGCCGGGCTGCGTTCCGCCCCAAAGGTTCAAATTAAATCATGTGGGCAGCTGCGGGGGTCTCCCACAAGTCGGCCGCCTTCGTCACGGCCCTCAAATTATATTTCCCAGAAGGCTTTGGGCTTCTGGTCGGTCCAGGGCATTGTGGGAAATCTACAGCTCGTTCAGTGCTGCTGCCCTCCCTACATCTTCAGTAAGCCGGCCGGGAGGGTCACCCTCCCTCCAGATTTTCCCTCGTCCACCAGAAGGGGTTGGGACGTGTGTGTGTGTGTGTGTGTGTGTGTGTGTAAAGTCATGATGGCTCCTCGGACCACACAATGGGAGCCCCTCCAAGGGAGGGGGGAAGGAGCTTTAATGTGGTCCTCGACTTATAGGGTTTCCTGCCTGAGCAGGGGATTGGACTAGATGACCTCCAAGGTCCCTTCCAACTTTATTATTATTATTATTATTATTATTATTATTATTATTATTATTATTATTAGCAGTAGTAGTAGTAGTAGTAGTAGTAGTAGTAGTAGTAGTAGTCTGAAATGGTATAGGGTTTCCTGCCTGAGCAGGGGGTTGGACTAGATGACCTCCAAGGTCCCTTCCAACTTTATATTATTATTATTATTATTATTATTATTATTATTATTATTATTATTATTATTATTATTATTATTATTATTATTATTATTATTTACGACCACAAGGGACACAATTTCCATTGCTAAGCCAGGCGGATGTTCAGTGTGTCATGCCTTATTTTACGACTGTTTTGGGGCCTGGTTGTTAACTGTATCGCTGCGGTCGCAAAGCGATTCACATGGTCGTTAAGCGAATCTGGCTTCTCCCATTGACTTTGCTTGTCGGAAGCCAGCTGGAAAGGTGACAAAAAGGGGATTGTGTGGCCCTGAGATAAATGTCTCATTTAGGAAAATTCTGGTCGTAAGTCCAGAACTTCCTACCGTACATCCCGGTCCAGTATCCGATTTTTTTAAAATATAAACGATGCTGAGATTTAATGGTTTGATAGCCTAGGCCAGGGGTCTTCAAACTTGGCTCTTTGATGACTTCTGGACTTCAACTCCCAGAATTCCTCAGCCAGCATGGGGGGAACTATGGCCCCCTTGATGACTCGTGGACTTCAACTCCCAGAATTCCTGAGCCAGCCATGTATGGCTGGCTCAGGAATTCTGGGAGTTGAAGTCCACAAGTCACAAAAGAGCCCAGGTTCCCAACTCCTGGCCTAGACACAGATCTTTTTAACATTCATATTTTATTGTGTCCTATTAATCTGGATGAGACGTTACTACGGCAGTCCTCCACTTACGACCACAATCGGGCCCAAAATTTCCGTCGCTAAGTGAGACGGTCCTTAAGTGAGCTTTAGCTCTGTTTTTGCGACCTTTCTGGCCACCCTTGTTAACTGAATCACTGCAGTTGTGAAGTGGGTCGCACCGTCGTTAAATGAATCCGGCTTCCCCCGTGACACACCCGGGACGCTGCGACCGTCGTAAGTACGAGTCAGTTGCCGAGCCTCTGACTTGTGATCCCGTGACCCTGGGGGGGAGGATGCGACGGTCCTATGTCCCTTTTTTTCAGCGTGGTTGGGAATTCGAACGGTCGCTAAATGAATCGTTGTAAGTCGAGGACTGCCTGTAAACATTGCTAGTCCATGTGTGATACGCCAGACGCTAAATAAGTAGACGGACGGGGATTGGGTGAATGCCGCTGGCGTTCCAGTGGCGCTCCAGATATTTTAGAATTGCACCCGAGGCGCCTCTCACTACGGGCAGTCCTTGACTTACGACCGAATTGACAACGGTGCTGAAAAAAGCGACTCGGGACTGTTTTTTCATACTTACGACCGTCGCAGCCTCCAACCGGGATCGCGGGATCGAAATTTGAATGCTCGGCGACCGACTCGTATTTACGACGGTCGCAGCCTTCCCCCAGCGATCTCCTTTTGCGACCTCCTGACAAGCAAAGCCAGCGTGGGGGTGGGGGACAGATTCACTTAGCGACGGTGTGACCGACTTCACAACGGCGGTGCTTCGCTTAACGACTGCAAGGTCGTAAAACGGGGCGACGTTTCACCGCACCAGTCTCACTTGAGTTTTTGGCCTCAGATGTGGCCCTAAGCCAAGGACAACCTGCAGGGGGTTGGACTAGATGACCTCCGAGGTCCCTTCCAACATTATTTTTATTGTTGCTGTTGCTGTTATTGTTGCTGTTATTGTTGCTGTTGCTGTTATTGTTGCTGTTACTGTTATTGTTATTGTTATTGCAACCTTTGCTTTCCTTTTCCAAAGTCATCACTGCTTCCCTTTGTGGGTCTTTTGTGTTTTTCTTATCGTCTTGCTTCTTATTATTCTTATTAATTATCATTCTTTTTTTTCATTTCCAGACGCCAGAATAACAACTCGGGCTTGCAAGCAGGGGAGGGAAATCGCCCAGGGAAGTATCTTGAGTCTGACAATGAGAGGAGACAGAAGCCCCCTCCTCAAATTCCCCTTCTCCCTCCCCCTCCCCTTTTCCCAGCCAACTGCCTCCTTTACACCAGGAAAACTCCGGGGAGGGTCCCAGCTCCCCGGTGTCCCTTCTCCTCCCTCCCCCCAGCAGCCCCCCCTCCTCAAAATTGTCCAGTTGTGCCCCAGAAAGAAGAGGAGGGGGTCCAGTAGAAAAGAGAAGCCCCCTCCTCTTTTTCCTAGGAGAGAGAGAGAGATCCTGAGGTCAGGGCATCTTCGTTGGCACAGTGTGTTTTCTGTCACCGGGCAACAGGTTGTCATGGTTACGGTTGCGGTTGCCCAGGGCGATGGCCAGCGATAGGAACACCTCCCTATGGGGTGTGGTGATGCTGAAGAATAGAGATGTAAAAAATTTCTGGAGCAATATATATATATATATATTTATATATATATATATATATAAATGGCTTATGGGTTCCGCTCGCCCGCACACGCCCCCCCTTCCTCCCTTGTGTGTGTGTGTGTGTGTGTGTGTGTGTGTGTTGCAGAACCACAGGTGGAAAAATTAAACATTTGGAGTCCTTTTCACCTCCAGACAAGGTGGGTGGGGGGTTTTTTTTTTCCGCCCGGAATATCAAAAAAACGGCCCCGTCTCGACCTGCTCATGTGTACAAAGGCAGACGGCGTTTACCCACGAATTAATAGATCCAGGACGTGATTTTTGTGTAGATGTGCGTGTGGGAGTGTACGCGTGTGTTGATTTTAGACACCCAGAGACACCCAGAAAGTCTGCCTTTCCCCCCCCCCCCAAACACACACACTTCTTCTTTCCAGGGTTTCTCCCCCTCGAAGGAGAAGGAAGACCTGCACACACACAGAGTTCACACAGAAATACAGACACACAACTTGTGTGGAAATTCCTCAAAAGCAGCCGGGGGTGTGTGTTGTGGGGGGGGGAAGGGATCCTTTTGAGGGTGATCCTATGTTTTTAACCCGTTCCCCAATCCCCCTTCCAGCCTAGTAAAGGAAATATGCTTTGTGTGTTGTGTTGTGTTGTGTTGTGTTGTGTGGTGTTGTGTTGTAGGCACGAGATCACCTTTTCTCACCCCCCTCTATAACCCCCCCTCCCTTCTCCTTCCCACCCCCCTGGGAGAGACCCCCCCAAACCCCCAAGCCCCCCCATTGTCCAAATCAACCCTCTCCTTCCAAGTGGGGATATCCCATCGCTGACCACCAGGGGTCAGCACGGCGTCGTGAGCTTTAGGGCGCAGTGCAGGCCAACATACACCAGAGGGCGCTGTCCTCAGAGCTAGGCAGCTCCCCTCTGCAAATGAGGGGGGGGGCTTTGACACCCCATCCATCCTCGCTGACCTTTGATCCCGGCCACTCCTGCCAGGAAGGGGGGGGGCTTTGTTTCCCTGTCACCAAATGTCCCGGGTCTTGCAGCTGTGGGGGGGGGGGAGAGGGGCAGCCGATTGGGGTAGGGTGGGGGGCAAGTGATTGATGGACCACCCCTTTCTTCTCCTCCCGGGTCAGCCCCACAGCAGCTGCTGCCTGTTGCCCACCCACCCCCCATTTTTTTTCCCATCCACGGGGTGCCAGAGGGGGCAACAGCTCCGGGCGAGGGGAGATGGGAGGAGGGGGCAGAACGGTGTCCATCTGCTGGGCACCCACAACAGGGATGCACTTGGGGGGGCTGACCAGAGGCCTGACCTTTTGACCTCGTGGGAGGGGGATCTGCTCCCCTCCAAGGGTGGTGGGATTCCCATCCAGGGTGTGCAAGTACAAATATTTGTGTGTCTGAGTTAGCTGCGTGTCAGGGCTGGTTGGGGGGGAAGAAGCTGTGTGACTTTTGCAATAGATAGATAGATAGATAGATAGATAGATAGATAGATAGATAGATAGATAGATAGATAGATAGATAGATAGACAGACAGACAGACAGACAGATAGATAATAGGCAAATATAGATATAAATAGATGATAAATAATAGATAATGATAGATGATAGATTGATAGATAGATAGAAAAATATGTAGATAGATAGATAGGGATAGATAGATAATAGATAGACAAATATATAAATAGATGATAGATAGATAGATAGATAGATAGATAGATAGATAGATAGATAGATAGATAGATAGATAGATAGATAGATAGATAGATAGATAGATAAAGAGAAATATAAATAGATGATAGATAAAAGATAGATGATAGATTGGTAGGCAAATATAGATATAAATAGATGATAGATAAATGATAGATAATAATAGGATAGGATAGATAGATAATAGATAGTGATAGAGATAGATGATAGATAGATATAGATGATAGATAAATGATAATGATAGATGATAGACAGATATAGACAGACAGACAGAGACAGAGATAGATAGATAGATAGATAGATAGATAGATAGATAGATAGATAGA
>NW_015389517.1:66775-69893 GCF_001527695.2 Protobothrops mucrosquamatus
AGATAGATAGATAGATAGATAGATAGATAGATAGATAGATAGATAGATAGATAGATAGATAGATAGAGCATGGTTGGCTGGGGAATTCTGGGAGTTGAAGGCCACACCTCTTAAAATAACCAAGTGTGACAAACACTGACCCAGAGAGAGAACCTTTGCAGACCTGGGAATACCAGGGCTCAAATTTTCCTGAGTTTGGGGAGGGACATTTTGCACACGCTCAGGAACCCCACATTCTTTAGAATATTTTCATCAAAGGTAGGGTCCGCTTCCTCATCAGGTAGAGCTGGAGATACAGGACGAGGTTATGGGGAGAGGTCTGGCTTAGGTGGTCACTTCTAGTGGTTCTGCTCCACCCAGGACCACAGGCAGCCCCCATTTCTTTCTGTCTGGGGAATTCTGGGAGTTGAAGTCCATACCTCTTCAACTCAGGTTGGGAAAATCCTGTCAGACCAGGGGTCTCCAAACATGGCAACTTTAAGATTTGTGAACTCCCAGAATTCCCCAGCCCCATGAAGAAATGTGGCTAGACTACCTTTATCACGTTTTTAAAAATTAATTCTTTTAATAGACGGTGGGAATGCGATTGACATAATATAGCTTGATTTCAGCAAATCGATGTCTGAGGGATTCTGGGAGTTGAAGTCCACAAGCTTCAAAAGCCAAGTTTGGAGACTCCTGTGTTGACAAAACAGGAAGGCCTAGTGTTTCACTGACGCTTACACTAAATTACGGCTTCGGCCTATAACGGCTGGGGAATTCTGGGAGTTGAAGTCCACAAGTTTCAAAAGTTCTCGTTTGAAGCCCCCTGTGTTAGTCAAGGGCAAAACAGGAAGGCCTAGTATTTCACTGACCCTTGCACTAAATTAGGGCTTCACCAATGCTGGCTGGGGAATTCTGGGAGTTGAAGTCCACAAGTTTCAAAAGCCGCCAAGTTTGGAGCCCCCTGTGTTGACAAGGGCAAAACAGGAAGGCCTAGTGTTTCACTGACCCTTGCACTAAATTAGGGCTTCGGCCTATACTGGCTGGGGAATTCTGGGAGTTGAAGTCCACAAGTTTCAAAAGCTGCCAAGTTTGGAGCCCCCTGTGTTAAACAAGGCCAAAACAGGAAGGCCTAGTGTTTCACTGACCCTTGCACTAAATTAGGGCTTCGGCCTATAACGGCTGGGGGATTCTGGGAGTTGAAGTCCACCCGTCTTAAAGTCGCCCAGCTTGAAAAACAACGGGAAAAGCAGGCAGGTCGTGCACCCAGCTGACCCTGGCACTAAATTAGGATGTGACCCTGGTAGAGGCAACGAACCCGGGTGGTTAGACAGGGCAGGGATGGTGGGGACAGGACAGGGACAAAGCCACCGATGTCCCACGAGGTTTGTGTGGGAGGAGAACGACAAAGGCCGTCTCTCTCTGCCTTCTTGTCCACTTCTGTGTGGTGGACAAAGGACAGACCGGGCTGCCGCCCACGCCACGAAGATGCCACGTGGCAACCACAAAGGCCACGTCAGGCGTTTTGACCTGCACACCCCTCTGGGGCCAAATGCAGCCAGCTGGACAAAAGACCATCAATGTCCATCCAGTAGTGAAGTTAGCATCCACTAGAGCAGGGGTGTCTCACACTCACAACGTTGCGTGACGTGTCGCAACTTTTTCCCAAATTGCCGAAACTGGGGTGGGCACGGGTGACATGATAGCAGCCTTCCAGTATTTGGGGGGCTGCCCCAAAGAAGAGGAGAAGGGGTACCTCCACTCCAAAGCACCTGGACACAGGACGAGAAGCAACGGATGGAAGATAATCAAGGCGAGAAGCGACCTAGAACTAAGGAGAAATCTCCCAGCAGCGAGGACAATTAGCCAGGGGAACTGCTTGCCACCAGAAAGCGTGGGTGATCCATCGCTCCCTCGGAAGAGATTGGGCAACCGTTTGTCCGAAATGGTATATAAGGTCTCCTGCCTGAGCAGGGGGCTGGACTAGAAGACCTCCAGGGTCCCTTCCAACTTTATTATCAGTGGAACAACCTGCCTCCAGAAGTTGTGGGCTGCTCCGTCACCGGAGGTTTTGAAGAAGAGATTGGACAGCCACTTGTCTGAAACGGTGTAGGGTTTCCTGCTTGAGCAGGGGGCTGGACTAGAAGACCTCCAAGGTCCCTTCCAATTCTATCTTCTGCTCTTCCTATCCCTCCATCAGATCTCTCGGGCGACTTAAGCAGGCAGAAAGGGTGCCCTCCCTTCTCCCCCCACCCTGTTCCTGATCTAATCCAGTAGATCCTGCAAAGGCCAGTGACCCCCCCAAAAGCCGTTGCCTCATTAGCGACGGCTTGTTCCACGTTGGAGACAGGAGGAGAATGTGTGACCTAATTGGGGAGTGACCCCCGGTGACCCCTGGCTCCCGGCCAAACGGCCAAGCTGGCTGAGCTAATGGGGTCCCCTACCCTCCCTTACAGTCCCGTGGTAGATTTCGGGGGGGGAGCAGCTGCCCCCCAAAACTCCTGCTAGGAGCTGGGAGCAGCTCCCCCCAAAAGTCTTACTAGGAGCTGATGACAGGATTTGGGTCCAGGGGCAATTCCCACATTTGATGCGCGACATTCGGGTCATGCATTCTTGTCTTTGGGAGTTGCTCTTCTTGTGGGTTGTCTGTTGGTGTGTGTGTGTGTGTAAGAGAGAGAGATTTTTTTTTCCATCCGCCCCTCCCCAATTATGCAGAGCTAAACCCTAATCCAAATTTCACGCCCCCATTCAAGGAGGGCTTCGCTCGCTAAGCCCATATTTGGAAGACAACAGCCGCCAAACTTGGATGAAAAAAAGAAAAGCGGGGAAGAGAGCTTCAAAGTCGCCCTAAGAAATGAAAAACAGAAAAGCAAGAAAACCTTTCGGTTTATGTCGACAGCGCTGAAATAATAAATCCCCAGCGGTGAAGGGGGGACTCGGCCGGGGACCACCACGGAGCCAAACAAAACTATGGATAAGAGGAGAGTATTTGTAGCTCAGTTTGAACTGGGGGGCGGGTCTCTTTGGTGGTCCCTGAGCTTGGCTGTTTTCTTGCAGACATTTCATGACCCAACTAGGTAACATCATCTGTGCTAGAAGGAGGAGGGATTTGCGGAAAGGAGGAGGAGGAGGAGGA
>NW_015389517.1:70183-82512 GCF_001527695.2 Protobothrops mucrosquamatus
AGGAGGAGGAGGAGGAGGAGGAGGAGGAGGAGGAATAAAGAGAACTGTGGGGTCCCTGGTGCTCTCTGAGCTTGGCGGTTTCCTTGCAGACGTTTCGTGACCCAACTAGGTAACATCATCAGGGCCAGTAGGGAGTAGGGTTTGTTCTCTTTTTATATTCCAGCAGCTTGCCTGTCAGCGAGAGCGGGGTGGTGGTGGTCTTGGTGGCTTCCTTGGTTGGGCGGTTTACTGTTTGCTTGATTGGGGTATTGTCTGCTTCTTTTATTGTTGGTCTAATGTTAACCTTGGTGTTAACTCCTCCCTAGCACTGATGACGTTCTCTAGGTTGGTCACGAAACATCTGCAAGGAAACAACCAAGCTCAGAGACCACTAAGCTCCCTTCAAACCAAACTATGTTTCGGGATGGCCTGCTCTACCCAGCTCGCCAAGACCGCCCCCCAAATACATTTGGCCAGTCGCGGGCATTGTCTAGAGACACAGTGCCACCTGCCAGGTCTGTCCCCCACCTGATTTTCACTCCAATTAAACAGAAACCCGCCCGCTGCAAACAAAAGCAAAATATTCATCTTTGGTATAAACTGATTTCCAAAAACGGGTCGGGTCCCCCGGTGTAGCAGAACACCTGATTGGCCAACAAAATGGCAGAAGAGACAGTGGGCTAATCGGCCACTTTTTTCCATGGGGAAAAAAAAATGCCCCCAGCTCGGAGAGAACGGGAGAGGGACGTCAAGAGAAGAGACCAATTGGAGCTGCACCAGTTGGACTTTCAGGATGGGGAAGTCGCCCGCTGGGAATCCCCGGAGGGGCATCTTCTGCAGGGCACCCCATGGTGGCGATGGGTAGAAGTGCTCCTTCGCCGCAGCATCCTCTTCCTCACCTACGTTCAACGGTGTTGCGTTCCCAACGCGCCTCTTTGCGGCGCTCCATTCTTTCCCGAAAACTGGATCCCCGCCAACATGGGGGCCGGGGTTCTGCTTTCCCAGCCCCCACCCACCCACCCATCTCGTGGCCAGTTCTAACCCCCTCCTTCCCTGGGAAGATACAGGATCAGCATTTCTCTCTTCCATGGCGGCCCCTGTTCCCAAAATAACCTCCTACGTCTTTGTCTCCTTCCAACACTGACAAGGTGTCTGGATGTGGGAAGGGACCACCCCGCCCCCCCAAATAGTTGGGTTGGTGGGGCAGGAGGAGAGGGCAGGGAGAGATTGGGAGGGGGGGCAGGAGGAGGTCCTGCCACACAACCAACGGGGGCCACGCCTGCCTGTAGCCGTCAGAACAAAGTGAAGTGCCAGGAGACAACACTTTTCTGCGAAGCTGGCGCTGGTGGTCTGCCCGTTCCCTTATCTCTCCTTCCCCCAAATTCTCACCCCACACTCCCCCTTGCTGCTGTTTCCTTAATGGAAGCCCAGGCATGGTTGAGGGGGCAGAGAGCTCTCCATTAGATCCCTGATACAAGGGACAGCCGTAGCCCTGGGCAAGTCAACAGCGCCGCGCGGCCTGTCACAATTCATCACGTGCAAAGCTGCCGTCGAAGTGCTCAAGAAGGGGCAAAGAAGCTTTGGGAGGGTGAGGGGCGGGCCTGGCTGTTGGGAGGGGTGGGTGGCCAAACCTGGAATGATCCAGGGGAGGCTGGGGCTACCCCGTGCCAAGCAAGTGCCCCGCTTGCATTTCGGATGGACTGACTTTGAGGCTGGGAGTTGAAAGGGCAGACAAACAACGTCAAACCACACACGCCGTTTCTTCCTGAGCATCAAGGCAAGCTTTGTTTTGAAGAATGCAATTTTTTTTTTCAGGAGAGGCTCCAGTGATTTTTCCTCCCCCCCCCCTCTACCCCCATGTCTGCTCTGGTTTCAACTTCCAGCCTTGAACACATGCAGAAGGCCGGCCTTCAGATTCTCGCCCCCTCCCCACAAAAAGTGGACCTCCAAAACAAGACGCTGACTCTAGGTGTTGAGGTGCACCCCTGCCCACCAGATGTCTTTGCACCCCTTCCCCAAATGCGCGTGTCCCTGAACAACCCACCCGAGCCGAACGTCAGCCGTGCAATTTGCTTTTTTCCAGACAACCCAAACTCTGGATCAGGGCTTTTCAACCTTTTCACCCATTGTACCACTTTTAGGATACGGCAACATCCGAGAACCATCAGTCGCCTAGCAAGGGGTCAAAAACTTGATGACCAAAAAAAAAAAAAAAAAAAAAAAGGAAAAAAGTGATAAAGTACAGGTAAGTCCTCGACTTACAACAGTTCACTTAGTGACTGTTCGAAGTTACAATGGCACTGAAAAAGGCCCCCCCAAGCCACAGACGAGCAAGACACCTGCCTGCCCGTCCGGCGGCGCTCTTCCTCCTGTCTGAGGTTTTCATTGCTGTGAGCATTTCTGTTGAAGATTGGTAGTGGGGTGGGGGGTGGGGGGTTTTTTAGTTTTTATTTCCCCCGTCTGCTGGGTGGTTGCAGCAGGTTTTGGTCACTTCACATGACCCTGGGACACTGTGACCGTCATAAATATGAATCAGTTGCCAAGCATCTGAATGTAAGTCACAAGACCCTGGAGATGCTGCAACATTCCAGCTGATCGGCGCTTCTTCTGGGCTCAGCGGAAGCACCAGGATCAGCGCCGAGCTCCAGCTGGAGCCTGGCACTGATCCTGGTGCTTCTGCTGAGCCCTGACAGTCCCGAAGAAGCGCCGATCAGCTGGAAAGCGGCACTGATCCTGGCGCTTCCGCTGAGCCCTGACAGCCCTGCAGCTCCAGCCGTCTCTCGCTCAGGATTGTGCGGTGCTGCCACCGGTTCAGCTCATTCTCCTTGCCCACTACCACTTTTCTAGGATGGTTGCGTACCACCTGCCAGGTGCCCATGTACCACAGGTGGTACCCGTCCCACTGGTTGAAAAGCCCTGCTCTGGAGGATCTGCCGCTGCTTTGCGTTCCACCCATCTTCACTGTCCAGTGGAGACAAAATTATCCCAGCTGTACGTTCTACGTCGAGAAGACCATCAGCTCCTTGAATGTCCATGGGGGGTGGGTGGGGGTGGGTACCAAGAGAAGAACCGGTGGGCGGTTTATTTTATTTTATTTTTATTTTTTTTAATGAGAGGAGATCGGAGGAAATAACCAGACGAGTCTGAGACCAGTTGCACGAGAACGTCTATAATCAACAATGTCCAACAGTAAAATTCCACCAAGAAAAACTAAGAAAACGTTTCAGATAAAAAAAGAAAACGGAAACAAAAAGAACCAAAAATAAAATTAAAATCTGTTAAAGCTGAAAAAACCCCACAGTTTTCCCCTGAAAAAAGCAGGAAAGTTGAGCCACGTACGTTTCCCAGTCTAACACAAGAAGTCCCGCCTCTTTCGGGCGTGCCACTAAACATCACACACAATATGTCGCCACTTCGTCAAAACTCCATCAAAAGTTGGGGAAATCCCTTCCTGAATGGCGATGGGGGGGAGGGAGGCACGAGAAGAGAGAGAGAGAGACATTAAAAATTTGGAGGAATTCATCTCCCCTTCCCATCCTGCTTCCGACGCGGATGGGTGAGAAAGCTGACCATCATTTTGTTTGTCCTCTCCTTCAAGCGGCGACCACCGGAGACTTCCAAAATGGTTGCTGAAGGATAAACAAACCAGGATCCCTTTCCCAGCCACAGATCCCAACCTGTGGATTGCTCTGTGGTCAGCCGATGGGGTTTCCCCATCCAAAGGTGGGGAGAGGAAGGGGATCTCCACCCATCCTGATTCACATGTGTGCATCCCCGATGTACACATTTGTCTGTATCTACGGGGGGAACGGACAATTGGGGGTGAGAATTGCAACTGGGGAACGGACGGACGAGTGCCTTTGTCTGGAAGGCTACAACGTGAAGGAACCCCCGTGAGGGGAAAGTAAGGAGAGATCTTGCAGAGGGCAACAGTTGCAAAAATACCGAAAGGGTACAAACTTTCAAAGTTAAAAAAACAAAGCAAAAAAACCGAAAACAACACGTTTGAAATGCCGTTCCTGGGGAGGGTCACACGATGGTGGTGGGAATAAGGCAGACCTGCAATGTTCCTTGTTTTGATTTGTGGCACTAACAACAAATGCAACCTTTTAGAGCGCTGGGAGGGGGCCTTGCTTTTAACCCCTCCCTCCCCATATGTCTAACCTTATCAGCACGGCCCATGAACAAGCTGTCAAAGGGAGACGAGAGAGGAAGAGAGAGAGACGGACAAGGCAATCAGATTGAATTATTGCAAGGGAACGAGGGGCTCTCGCGTCTTCCACTCCCAAATCTATTTTGGCAGCTGGGCACACACCGGTGGGAGCCCGAGCTTCACACACGGGCTGGACCTTGCCGTGGAAAATTCGCTCGTAGGTGATGAGACAGGAGTTGCATCTCTCGTTCTGGATCCCGGAGAGAGAGGAGTCCCTGCCTCCCTTGTGGCAGCAGCCATATCAGTTCCAGGGTCCCCCCCAAATAACTGGGGGTGAACCAGGCACCTGTGCATTGAACCCTTCTGTGTGCAGCATCCGAGGTGAACGAGAACGGACAGGAAGGGTAATGTCCCCGTGGCGTCCCCTCCAATCCGAATGTCCTTGCCTGCCCGCCGCGGCGCTCCAAGGCCACCCGCGGGGGCTCAGCTGAGCCACCCCTCGCCTCATACTTTGTAGTAGATGTTGGCCGGGCTCTGCGGTGGCATCTCCTGCACGATGTAGACAGGGTGGCCGTAATCGCCGCTCACCTTCTCGTAATGTGGGCAGAACGCACTGTCTGAAGTCCTGAGCGGGATGATGATATCGCTCGGCTCCGAGCCGTTGTTGTTGGCGCCCCCTCCGCCCCCAACTCGCTTGGGGCTGGTCAGGGTGCTGAGAGACAACGGCGGGTGGTGGGACTCACTGTGCTTGGCCCGGTGGTGGCGGTAACACAGGGCCCCCGTCACTGCCGCAGCCACCAGCAACACGAAGGCTGCTCCTCCGGCAGCGCCAGCAATGATGGGTACGTTCGACTGCGGCAATGGACCGTTCTCACCACCAACTTTCCCGGTCGTGTTTCCAGATGGGGGTCCTGTGGGCAAAGGGAACAGGGCATCAGTCTCGCTCCTACGGAACCAACCTCTTTGACCGCCACGAGTTGGAGGACGCAGAAACACTTCCTCACCATTTGTACAAACGGGTTCCGCGCATCGTCACCTCCCAAAGGAGCCACTGCCTGCTCAGCACAACATTCACGTCTGTCGACTCTGATTAATTGAGCTAATTGCCTTGCGGAAATCTGCCTGGGACCGCCTCACAGGGATCGTTCAGATTTGAAGACCCATCACACCCTGCTCTGCCCCCTCCAATTCTCTCTTCTATTCCTGGTGAAAGGGGAGGATGGAGGCAAACAGGAGCCAGTGGGGGGCCCCCAATCCTTCCCTGCTTGGGACCCCCGAAGTATCGGTCTCAACCCAGGCTGAGATCGGAAACAGGGAAGAAGGCGGACCCACTGTTTCTGCCCTAGCTATGTTTCCAATCTCAGCTGACGTGAAAGTCACCCCTGGGCCAGATGCAGGCAGAGCTATGCTGAGGAACATGGGTTCTGTGGTTTTTTTGGAGATAACAACCTTCTTCCCTACTACGGTTACAGCTGAGTTCCTTCCTAATCTTCCTATTCATTATGTGCCAAGCATTCGTGGAAAAGAAGGGATTTGGCTCAGAGGAACACAAGTGGCCCTCGACGTATGACCACAAACGGGACTGACGCCTCCATTGCTCGCAAAAATTCCAGGCTTCATTACGGTCATAAGTTGAGGACTGTCCAGGGAGTCCTCAACGTACGACACAACTGAGCCCCCAATTTCTGTGGCTAAGCAAGTGAGTTTTGCCCTGATTTTAGGACTTTTTTTGCCACAGTTGCTCAGCGAATCACTGCAGTCGTTAAATGAATCATGTGGTCGTTAAGTGAAACCGGCTTCCCCCGTTAACTTTACTTGTCAGAAGCCAGCTGAGAAGGTTGCAAACGGCAATCGCGGGACCCCCGGGACACTACAACTGCCGTCAATACAGGCTGGTTGCCAACGTGCCTGAATGTTGACCACGTAACCACGGGAATGCTGCAACGGTCATAAATGTGGGGACCAGTGGCAAGTCACTTTTTTCAGCGCTGCCGTAGCTTCAAACGGTCGCTATACAAAAAGGCGTTAGCCGAGCGCTACCTGTCTTTGCACACGCAACGGGAGGAAGAGAGACGGGAAAGGAGGAAGGACACCAAGCGTGTCCAGAAAGATTCCGTGGGAATATTCGGGCGCCACATTACGACGGAAACCTCCTTGCCAGACCACGGGAGATTAACCATGCTGGCTTAAGGTGACGGCAGTTGCAACGACCCAGTTGAAGGGGCTCCCTTGTTAGGAGACAGAGAGAAGCCCCCAGGGGCGGGGTGGGAGAAGGGTCCTACCTGGGACCATTTCCTTGTTCGGTTCGGCGGCACCCGGCATCCCTCGGTCCTTCTCAGCGGGAGTGGCGGGCATGGAATTCTGGGATTTGGAACCCGTGTTGCGATCTGGCGGGCAAAGGGAAACGTGGGGCAGAGGAAAGAGGGACAATCCGAGCAGGAAGAGAGGCTTAGCACCCCAACGCAACACCCCCAGTCCCCCTCCTTGGCACCCAACGGGTAAGCGTATCAAGAAAGTGAAAATGGCAAACCATATCTACACAATCAAAGCACTGCCCATTCTATGAGCAGGCAGAAGGACGTGGCTTTGACGACACAATTACAGTCACCATTTTAACACAACCACACACCCACACCCACACGGCTGCCATTCCCACAAGGACCTTGACTCAACTTGTCCTATTTTTTTTTTTTTGTGGGTGTACATCCAGGTCGTCCTCGACTAACTGCCACAACGGAGTTCCACATTTCTGTTGCTAAGTGACACAGTTGTTAAATTAATTTTGTCCCATAGGATGACTTTTCTGGCCACAAAAACAAATCCGGCTTCCTCATTGACTTTGCTTGTCAGAAGGTTGCAAAAAGGGGATCAAGCAACACACACCCCCGGGACACTGCACCCGTCCTAAATAGGAGTTGATTGCCACTGAATTTTGATCACACGGGGATGGCGCAACGTTCATGAGTGTGAAAAACAGTAGTAGATCATTTTTTCCAGTGCGGTTGTAACTTTGGACAGTTGCTAAATGAGCTGTTGTAAGTTGAGGACTGCCTGTGCTGTACTAGGATCCATAAACTGATAAAAGAAGTTGTGTTCACGTACCCCACATAACCACTAGGCAAAGTTAATTCCTGACTCTTGAAGCGGATCGTGTCGCACAAAAGATGTGGCTGCCTTAACAAACCTGAGCATCCTGTATGAACACCCAGGTAGTCCTCGACTTAGGACTGTAATTGAGCCTGGAATGACGGTCCTAAATCATAGTGGTTGTTAAGCAGGTCACCAAATGGCCGCGTTCGATTTCATGACATTGTAGTCATTAAGTGAACACTGCGGTCATTAAGCAGTTGTTTTCATCAAAGGGTGTTTTCCGCTGGAAAATGGAAATAAATGCTGGAAATTGGCAAAAAAAAAAATGCCAAAAAAAATCACAGTCATGTGACTACAGGACACTGAACAGGGCCTTAAATATGAGCCAGTTGCCAAGGGGAATTCTGGGAGTTGAAGTCCATACATCTTTGAGATGCCAAGGTTGAGATACAGGCCGTCCTCAACTTACAACAGATCATTAAGTGACCGTTTGAAGTTACATCACTGAAAAAAGTGACTTACGACCGTTTTTTCACACATACGACCGTCGCAGCCTCCCCAGGGTCATGTGATCAAATTTCAGATGCCTGGCAACTGATTCACATGTATGACGGTTGCAGCATCCTGGGTGGTCATGTTTTGTGACCGTCTAACAAGAGAGGGAATGGAAGGGGCAGCTTGGGCCACATGTGCGCACACAATGCAAACAGGGGCAGCGCAAGTACGTGCATGACACTGGGAGCGGGCCTAGCACCAGCGCAATGCTCAGGGTGGGCCTAGCATCCACATGATGCTCAGGGCGGGCCTAGTGTCCACATGACGCTCGGGGTGAGCCTAGTGTCCACGCGATGGTCGGGGCAGGCCTAGTGTCCACATGACACTTGGTGGGCCTAGTGTCCACACAATGCTCGGAGCGGATGCAGCGTCTGCGTGATGCTCGGGTCAGGCCTAGTATCCACGGGACACTCAGGGCGGGCCTAGTGTCCGTGCGATGCTCGGAGCGGACATAGTGTCTGCACGATGCTCGAGGCAGGCCTAGTGTCTACACAACACTCAGAGCGGACGTAACGTCTGCGTGACACTCCGGGAAGGCCTAGTGTCTATGCGACACTCAGGGCAGGCCAAATGGCCATGCGATGCTCGGAGTGGATGTAGCGTCTGCACGACGCTCGGGGTGGGCCTAGTGTCCACGCGATGCTCAGGGGTGGGCCTAGTGTCCATCCGATGCTCAGGACAGGCCTAGTATCCACGTGACACTTGGGACGGGTCTAGCATCTGTGCAACATTCAGGGCGGGCCTAGCATCCGTGCGACGCTCAGGGCAGCAGTAGTGCGAGTGGGGGAGAGTGCACGCACGGGCCAGCCATTCACGCGGCCCAGTGGCCAAGAGGCCACAGCCCGGTAGTGGGCCGTGGCCCACAGATTGGGGATTCCTGCTCTACACGGCTCTACGTTTCTTCTGGTCGAAAGAACTGGATCTTTTCCAAGACATAGGATGTCCCACCATCCCAGCTCATCTCCCCCCAAGTGAGGCCAGGATTCCCAAGCCCCACAGGTCACTCACCCGCCCCACCCCGCCACCAGTGGTAGCATCCACCCTGGTGGACCACTTACGCTGTCCGACTTTCAGCATCACCTTCATCCCTTTGGACAAACAGGCGCCGCCTTTCAAGTTCTCGAGACCTTCCTTGGTACCGTCTGAAGTGGCTGCGGGAGACACAAAAAGGAGTTTGAGATTGACCGCCCGTCGTGGGTTAGGCTACTGCAGCAGGCTGTTTGTGGGGCCCACCCTTGAATGCCATCTAGGAACTTCAGCTGCTTTAAAATACCGGCAGGTCCTTGAATTACGACCAAATTTCCGGTTGCAAGTCTTGGCTTGCAATGCACAGGCAGTCCTCGACTTACAACGGTTCATTTAGTGACCGTCCAAAGTTACAACGGCACTGAAAAAAGTGACTTACGACCGTTTTTCACCCCTTACGACAGTTGCAGCATCCTTAGAGTCATGTGATTTACACTCGGATGCTTGACAATTGTGACGGTCACAGTGTCCCGGGGTCATGTGACCATCTTTTGTGACGTTCTGACACGCAAAGTCCACGGGGAAGCCCGTTTCACTTAACAACGGTGTCACTAATTTAACGGCTGTAGTTGTTCACTTAACAACCGAGGCAAGAAAAAAAATCATAAAATGGGGCAAAACTGACTTCACAAATTTCTCCCTTAGCGACGTAAATTGTGGTCGTACGTTGAAGACTATCTGAGACATGTTAATGTTTTTTTTTAATTGTTTGAACGCTTCTTCCTGTTATTGTTTTTATTGTTTTAAAAAATGTTTTTAATATTTTTTCATTGGAATATATGTTTTGAATGACGAGGTGCCTGGAGGTGCCATTTACTAAGATGGGCAGCGATGGAAATGAATTTCAGGTACTCCTTGACTTAATTGAGCCCAAAACTGAGGTTGCTAAGTGACACAGTTGTTAAAGTGAATTTGGCCCCATTTTACGACCTTCCATGTTGTTAAGTGAATCACCGCAGGGCTTAAATTAGTAACACCATTTTTAAGTGAATTTGATTCCCCCCTTGACTTTGCTTGTCGCAAAAGGGGATCATCACGTGACCCTGGGAGACGCTGCGACTGTCATAAATGTCAAGCGTCCGAGTGTAAATCACGTGACGTCGGGATGCCGCGATGGTCGTAAGTGTGAAACACGTTCCCAAATCCCTTTTTTTCCAGTGCCGTTGTGACTTTGAATTGTCGCTCAGTGATCTGTTGTAAGTCAAGGACTATTGTACTAAGAGACTGCACTGGGGTGGAACGAGAGGGCAAGGAAAGGGGAGGATCGGAGGCGCCTCAGGATGGGGGTCAAAAAAGTCAAGATGGCCGCCGCGTAAATGATGGGCCGAGCCTCATTCGCACGATTCCAGCAGTAATCTTGACTTTTTTTTGGATACCGCCAGGGAGATCAAGGAAAAGATTCCCAAAAAGGGACATTTTCCGTGCGGAAAATGGATTTTACGACCTGGCTGAGTCACCGGGCAGGCACTCCGATGCCCGTCCATCCGCCCGCCCGCCTCCTCGCCCGCCCCGCCCGACGGCTTCGGGGCCATTTCATATTTAAACAAGCCATTTAATATGTGTCCAGACACGGATCCCGCATGATCTTTAATGAGCCACTGCAATCCGGAGGCGTTTTAATGCAGCTGCTCTCCTGGAGGGCTGGCAGGCATCCCGGTGCCAGCTAGGCCGTCCCGACACGCCCTGTGCCAATGCCAGCCTCATCCTGGCTGGGAGGACGTCACCCCGGGCCGCCGGAGCCAAGCCGGGGCATCTAAGGGAACGCCTGGATGGAGCAGGAGATGCCTTAGGCAGGGCTGACGCGGGGTGCCAGGAATGAGGAAGAGGAACGCTACCAACGCACGCCACAGACTCCGAGCTGACTCAGAATCAGAATGGAGCTGGGAGGGACCTGGGAGGTCGTCTAGTCCAACCCCCTGCTCATCCAGGAGACCCTAACCCATTTCAGCTGTTTCTTAAAAACCTCCAGTGATGAAACACCCACAACGTCTGGTGGCAAGCTGTTCCACTTGTTAATTGTTCTCACTGTTGGGAAATTTCTCCTTAATTCCAGGTTGCTTCTCTCCTTGATTAGTTTCCATCCGTTGTTTCTTGTCCTGCCTTCAGGCGCCTTGGAGAATAGGTGGACCCCCCCTCTTCTTTGGGGCAGCCCCTCAAATAGTAGAATACTTTTATCACACACACACACGTCCTTCTTTTCTCTAGACACGATGTTCCCAATTCCTGCAACCGTTTTAGTCTCCAGGCCTTTAATCATTTCAGTTGCTCTTCTCTGCACTTTCCCCCCCCCCCCAAAGACTCAACATCTTTTTCGTAATGTGGGCACCAAAACCTGATGGGGGATTCCAGGTGCGGCCTTACTAAGGATTTACAACGCGGTAGCAATACCCCTTTCTAAGAGGTGTTATTGCAACCAGGAACTTGGATGAAGGATTTCTGATCTCCGTCCAGTTCGTACTGGACATACAAACCGAGATTGTCTTCGCAAGGTTAAAAAAAACAAACTGGGGAGGGTCTGCTGCTCGTGGCGACAGATGTGGAAAAAAGGACATTTTTTTGCAATTTGATTTGCAACCGGGTCAGGATGACATTAAACCAGGTTGTCATGGTCAAGCCTTCTCTTTGCCTATTGCTCATCGTAGCTCTATGGTGCTAGGCTGCATTAACAGAGGGATAGAATCAAGATCACGTGAAGTGTTAATACCACTTTACAAGGCCTTGGTAAGGCCACACTTGGAATACGGCATCCAGTTTTGGTCACCACGGTGTAAAAAAGATGTTGAGACTCTACAAAGAGTGCAGAGAAGAGCCACAAAGATGATCAGGGGACTGGAGGCTAAAACATACAAGGAACAGTTGCTGGAATTGGGAATGTCTAGTTTAATGAAGAGAAGGACGAGGGGGGACATGATAGCAGTGTTCCAGTATCTCAGGGGCTGCCCCAAAGAAGAGGGAGTCAAGCTGTTCTCCAAAGCCCCTGAAGGCATGACAAGAAGCAACGGATGGAAACTAATCAAGGAGAGAAGCAACCTGGAATTAAGGAGGAATTTCCTGACAGTGAGAACAATTAACCAGTGGAACGACTTGCCACCAGATGTTGTGGGTGCTCCAACACTGGAGGCTTTTAAGAAGAGACTGGACAGCCATTTGTCTGGAATGGTAGAGGGATTCCTGCCTGAGTAGGGGGTTGGACTGGAGGACCTCCAAAGTCCCTTCCAACACTGTTATTCTGTTAGTCTAACAAAGTGAAGGACCAGGGGGTGACATGATAGCAGTATTCCAGTATTTGAGGGGCTGCCCCAAAGAGGAGGGGGTCAACTCATTCTCCAAAGCACCGGAAGGCAGGACAAGAAGCAACGGATGGAAATTAATCAAGGAGAGAAGCAAGCTGGAACTAAGGAGAAATTTTCGGACAATTAGAACAATTAATCAATGGAACCCCTTGCCACTAGAACTTGGACAGCCATTTGTTCGAAATGGGTTAAGGTCTCCTGCTTGAGGAGAAGACCTCCACGGTCCCTTTTTT
>NW_015389518.1:0-3690 GCF_001527695.2 Protobothrops mucrosquamatus
TGGCAGTTCGATTCTCACTGGCTCAAGGTTGACTCAACCTTCCGGGGTCAGTAAAATGAGAACACAGATTGTTGGGGGCAATATGCTGACTTTGTAAAACTGCTTAGAGAGGACTGTAAGGCACTGTTAAGCGGTATATCAGTCTAAATGCTATCTATCTATCTATCTATCTATCTATCTATCTATCTATCTATCTATCTATCCTTTATTTAAATTAAATTTGTATATTAATGATTGCATGACCTCTGTAGATGCCAAATGCTAAATAAATAACCCTATTCTGTTATTACAATGCCATTGGCTTTTATAATAAGATACTTTCTCTGAGCAATGCCCTAGATTAAATAGTCACCTGCAGTATCTTTATCAATAACAACTATGAAGCAGCAAGGCCAATGTTATCTGGATTTACACTGAGGAAATGTCTGGAGGTGAATGGTTGCACATGAGAAATTTGTAGCACAAATACTGTATTTTCGACAGCTACCACATCTTGGCTGCAAAAATTCAGTCACTAGATGGCAGCAAAGAATGATTGTCTTAATCTATTGATTGTATTAATCTATTGTCTGGAACTGTATACCCATGCTAACTTCACTCAGGAGTAATGTAGCTGGTGTAGGAAGTCAATGCAGTGTTAATTCCTACTCTTTGACTTCTAGCATATAACCCTAGTGGAGTGGAATAGGAAAAATAGAGAATAAAATGGCTCCTACAACATTACGACATAAGGACACATGGCACTTATATTTCATATACCTGAACTGAAGTGACAAAACATGAGAGTAAATCATACAGCATATTTCTACGCTACTATATAATGTATCTTATAATTCCATATTGAAAACTGTTTCCAAATTATTTTGGGGGTGGGAGAATAGGGAATTAACTTCAAATCTTCATGCATCCTTAAATACAGAAAGAGCCTTTTAGACCACTAAGTCCAACTCTCTACTCACTGCAAGAATCAAAATTAAAACATCTTACCTAGGAAGTAATTATTACATGCCATCTCATTGATGTTGAGATTTATCATTTCTTTTTTTTTAATAATTTATGTTAGAAGAAGAGTTTTGCAAAGATTTTAAAAAACCACATAACTATAGAGGAAAACATATATAAAAAGAAGAAAAGATTATAGAAAGGTAAAAGAATCCTTTTAATACATCCCAAAATCAATAGTTGATTTTTATCCCTTTTCAGCAAAAAGTCTATAAAGGCTTTCCAGTCTTTTGTAAAAGTGGCTATAGTTCCCTCCTTAATCAAATATAGTTCATTTTTTTCTGAATACGTTGTCTTACTGTTTGTAATGTTTTCCACCAATGTTAGAATTTCATTTTGGATTTTCCAGAAGAATATATAGCTTTCAAGACCAAAGTGTGCTTTTTTTAGTGCTTTCTAGTCAGTCTTTACTCCTGGTAACTATGCCTGGACAGGTCCCTGCAGTTTTCTTAGGAAGGTTTTTCAGAACTGGCTTGCCTTCTTCTTCTTCAGGCTGAGAGTTAGTGATTGGCCCATGGTCATCCAGCTGGTTTTATACTTAAAACAGGATGTTCACCTCAATCATAGTTTTGTGGTGCCACTTTTTATTTCCAGAGCTCCCAACTGGCATAAGACAACCAAGAAAGAACTTGAGCAAGCTGTCTAACATTCTAGTCTACAATATTATCTGTTTTTAATTGCTTTTATTTGCTAATTCACTATTTTGTTTTATTATAATGATTTATATTGTTTGCCCTCATGACATGAAGTAAAGGTATGAGTAACTATAATGTAATATAAATAATTGAAATAAACAGTTTTCCAGCTGTGCTTAATGGATGCAGAAAACAGATAGTACATACATACATGTACACACCAGCAACATAAATTAGAAATATACTGAATTAAAGAATGGATTCTTTGTTTGGCCCAATATAACATCTTCCCTGCTATTTTCTATTTTGGGTTATTCCACAATGTCAATTTCTCATATAATTTGGGATCAAAATATAAATGCTTACCTATTAATAAATATCTTTCTGGCAGCTTTCAAGGCTGGAAATGAAGATGCCTGTTTAATATACCTGGACTGCAAAATTTGCTTAGATTTCACATATTCTCTAGATAGATCCAAGAGAGGAATAGTTATAGAAGACCTCATTCTGAAAGAATATAGGTGTTAGAATAAAACCCCAATAATATAGATGAAGATTTGCTAGGTTAAAACTGGTATCATTTCCAGGTCTATGTATCTTGATTTACCTGACTGAGGTTGAGTTCTACCGCTATGTTTATATTTACACAGTATATATTTTCTTTCCTTCCATCAAAAGAGAATGAATAGAAAGTATCTAATTTATCTCTTCTGCTATCCTGGCAGATAGAGGAAATCAAAAAAGTCATCCCAAAACCTTTCCTGTAAATCAAGAGACTTTCCAGACTGGCAGATTGTGGCATAGAGACTTTAAGGCAGTTTTTCACCAATTTTTAGAGCTTTAGGAAAATTTGGATGTTATTGATGAGGAGATAAAAACATGCTAGGGATTTATCTACAATTTACTGTTTCCTTCCAATACTCTGGATTTAGAGCCTAATGTACCTACAGGTCTTTTTTATATAGTTGTAAGAATAAAATTTTACTTAATTGTGTTCCGCTTCTGGTGACGAAGTGTACACTAGGATTAGGGTATCTGCAGTGGAGGGCTGGTGCTATTTAACAGCATTAAAAGGGGGATCCGAGTGGGTAATCTCAATTCTGTCTTGTTTTAATGTGCAACTTGCACAAGTAATGCAGTTTATTGGCAGCAGTACAGAATTGATTTATCATTTAATAACAATAGCACTTGGACCTGTATAGCAGTACAGAATTGATTT
This sequence comes from Protobothrops mucrosquamatus, assembly GCF_001527695.2. Classification (NCBI taxonomy): domain Eukaryota; kingdom Metazoa; phylum Chordata; class Lepidosauria; order Squamata; family Viperidae; genus Protobothrops; species Protobothrops mucrosquamatus. Next base: position 2,857 of record NW_015389518.1, read on the forward strand.
ATCATTTAATAACAATAGCACTTGGACCTGTTCATAGTGCTATACAGCACTCTTTAAGCAGTTAACAGACTCAGCATATTGCCACCACAACCTGAGTTCTTATTTTAGGATGGAAGACTGAATCAACCTTTAGCCCATCAGGATCAAACTCCTGGCTGTGGACAAAGTTAGCTTGTAATACTGCATTCTAACCACTGCTCCACCAGAGCTCTTCCTTTATTACAGTGGTTCCCAACCTTTTCTATAGCCCGCACCCCTAGAATGCTTCTGATAGATTTTCGCAGCCCTTACAAAAGTTCAAAATAATGGCAACAAATTATGCATATACAGTAGTGGCCAAAATTGTGGAAAACTTTTGGGAAAAGTGTACACTAGAAATTTTTATTATTTTTTATTATTTTTTTTATTTATTGTTTATATTTATATCCCGCCCTTCTCCTTGCGGACTCAGGGCGGCTAACAACCAGATAAAAATACAAAATATCAAAACTACAGATTAAAACATAATTAAAAACAAATATTCATAATTGGTCTAGATAATTTAAAATTATGTTAAAACCCCCACTAAAAATTTTCCCCTAGGCCAGTCCCGCAAGCTGGAATAACCATGTCTTAAGGGCGCGGCGGAAGGAAAAGAGATCAGGGATCACCCTGATCTCTGGGGGTAGTTCATTCCAGAGGGTGGGAGCTCCCACAGAGAAGGCCCTCCCCCTTGGGGTCGCCAGCCGGCACTGTCTGGCCGACGGCACCCTGAGGAGACCCACTCTGTGGGAGCGTACAGGCCGATGGGAGGTAATCTGCGGCAGGAGGCGGTCTCGAAGGTATCCAGGTCCG
>NW_015389518.1:5092-13606 GCF_001527695.2 Protobothrops mucrosquamatus
CGGAAGTCCATCCTAAGGAGTGCATGATCTGACCATGACAAGGGCTCTATATTTATCTCCCCCATTTCCAGATCATTCTGCCACCGGCCAGAGACAAAAATTAGATCTAGTGTATGTCCTCCCGTGTGAGTGGGGGCATGAACTAATTGGGTCAAGTCCATGGTCGTCATGGAGGCCAAGAACTCCCGAGCCGCCGCCGTTTCACCCGCCGATGGCAGGTTGAGATCCCCCATGACTATGAGTCTGGGGGTCTCAACCGCCACCCCGGCTATCATGTCAGCCAGCTCAGGCAGGGCCGTTGACACATAGCAGGGGGCCAGGTATATTATCAACAGGCCCACTTGTACCCCTTGCCCCCACTTCACAAGGAGGGACTCTGCACCTTTGGTTAAGTTTCCACCAATTTTTCTTCTAATTTCTTTATAACTGTAGCCTTGTACACTTAATAATTCTATTTTACATCGCTTTCTGGGCAACCATTACTTTAATTTTATTACGTTTTACAAGCTCACTAAATGAAAGAACACAAAAACCCCCAACCAACTTGATAGCGATCACATAACACACTGACAAATGTCCTCCTCTCAGCTTCAATACATGACATCAATAACTGAATCCTACTGTGATCTGATTGGCTCATTGCCAAAACAAGATGAAACCTGATTGGCTTTCTAAACAGTCATGCTCATTGGCTACAAACAGATGAAGGAAAGCTATCTGATATCAACCTAAGCAAGTTGAGCTTTCTTTTTCTGGTTATTTGGCTATAACTTTTCATAGAATACAGTACAGATAATTGAACAAACTTTGTTGCATTACATTCTTGATTAAATTATCTTTCCATTGATATATAATTTTATGATACTACTCCTCCCCAAAAGTGGTGTTATTAGCCATCAAACCTCAAAAATACACTTTTCCCAAAAGGTTTCCACAATTTTGGCCACTACTGTAACTATAATTTTGAAAACCCAAGTTTTCGCACCCCCTGGAATATCGTCTCGCACCCCCAGGGGGTGCAAGCACCCCTGGTTGGGAACTCCTGCTTTATTATTTAATGTGTTTTTTCTGTCTTCCCATTCTAATCTAAAACTTAATTATAATTTATATAGTGTTGTTTTTTAAAATTATTGTAAGATTAACAGTACATATATGGTCATGTCTATCCAAAAGCAAGTTTCATGAGTTGAACATAATATGCAACAAACATGAGACTTTCAGTCTTAAAACTGCAGCTCAAGAACACTACAAGAGCGATGGTTCAAAAGACTTAAAGGCAGTCAGTAGGGACATTTCTTTACACTGTATTGTGCAACTATTTTGTTTTACCTTCTATTTTAAGAACAAAATAAAGAGGAGGTAAGGACAAAACTTGATGACATCTTATTGACCTTCTAGTATTCAGTGAAGGAAGTAGAGTGATTGTACAATAAAAAGAATATCTGGAAACATTCTAATCTCAAAGTAAGAGTTTACTTCAGAACCCTAAGCATTAGTTTATAATTTATAAAAAGTTTGATAGCTCTAAACCCAGTGTTTTAAAGACACAATTTACTTGTTTTCGAATACAGAGAGATGTAATGTTGGAAATGTTGTAGAAGGCTTTCAATTTTCCTTTTTTATTATCATACACAATCCTGCCACTTGATGTCATTCTAACCTAAGCTAATGTTTAAAGTGCTTTGACAAATCTGAGCCTATGCTGTATTTTCCTGCTTGATTATTTTTTTTTACAACCCCGTTTATCTGCAAAAGAGTTTTGTGTCATCTCATGAAATTGTTTGTATCACTTAAGCCATAAGAAAGCTACTTATTAATTAGACAAGTTTGCGTTTCAGCAATTTCAATAATGCTGACTGTCTGAATTGAAATATAAAATATGCAGATTTTTCTTGCCTATTGTTAGTTCACTTACAGAATATAAATACACACTAACAGTCATAGTTAATATTTGGGGTGTTCAAAGAGGAAAACGGTGCTTTTTTCCCCTTCCACTTCTTAAACTCTTATTTACTAGCTATAGAAATTAGAAATATAAAAATTCCTATCTGAACTGAACTCTCAATTAAATGTTAAGAGAAAACAAAAAGAGAAAAAAACCTTAGTTTTCTGGTGACAATAAAAAGCTAAATAAATGAATAAGGAACTTCATTACAAATGAAAGTCTGAATGCCTCTAGGACTAGGTAACCAAATCCTACCACTGCCAATCAAATGACAATATCATCATCATAGCGAAAACGTGGAAGACAAGGCGGAAATGTGGGGTGATAGAAAGTAGAAATCATTGCCATCTCAACTCCTGTAAATTTTCCTAAATGAGAAATATAATGGCATGATAAAAGTCCTTCTCAGATGTGTACACCTTATTTTTCAGATGACAGATGTCTTTTACAAAAGTCTTCTTAGATAATTATATAAATGCTGTGGCTAAATTATATTCCATTCAGGAAGAAAACAACTCTAATTTAGTACATCTGCAAATTTTGTTTTGACGTGAAAATTAAGCCAGTTTGAAAAAAACAAATATGGATAAATGAGATAAAATTATCTTGAAATTCTTGAGTGACAGATTTTCATCCTCCTCAAAAAGAGTGAATAAAAATAGAAAGCATTCTATATGCCAAGCAGTATAAATACCGCAGGCATTTCTTAATGGCTAGTTATTTCTTTTTTATATATACATAGATTAAGGAATGGATTTGTATTGAGCACAGATATAAATAGCTATTTGTTATATTAAATACTTTTTTTTTTTTTGCCATGTAGAGAAATCAGTAAGCAATCTCCAACCCATCCAATTGCTGAGGAATGCTGGTTAATTATAGCAGCAGAGGGCAACAAAAACCAAGTGCTAGCTAGCCGGATATATTTAACAAATTCTACATCATAATTTCACTGAGGAGTTGCTTATAAACATTTATAAGAATTAAGCTTTTTCCGTGTACCGGTCCTTTTAATCATTACAAAGTGTTAATCCCTCATTTTTATCAGTATTGTATGTGTGCAGATATGCAACTGTCTGCATGAAAGCAATTTGAACAGATCATGGGATGCAGCTGATCTTGTGTGGGTTAAGAAGCTAAGTGAGGCTGGTTTTGTTAGTATGTGATGAGAGGAATAGCAAGGAATACAACATTGTAAGCTAGGCTGGGAAGGTGAAAAGAGTCACTCTAAAGATGAGAATAGCTGTCACAATGAAACACAGAACAAGCCTGTGAGGTGAAGTGGGCTGAGAGAGAGTGACTGACCGGAAGTCATATGCTAATTGTTTTGATGTTTTATTTATTTTATTACTTATTTATTTATATCCCACCTTTATTATTTTTACAAATAACTGAAGGCATCAGACACATTTTCCTCCTCCTATTTTCCCAACAACAACACTGTGAGGTGGGTTGGGCTGAGACAGAGAGCCTGGCCTGAAGTCATCCAGCTGGCTATAGAAGTGTTTATATTTTACATTGTTACGTCATCAGTCCCCCAAAATAGCACAAAGTTGCATTTTTTTTAAAAAAAAAATGATGACAATGTTTAATATCAAATAGAGAGGTGAACAGCAGCACTCATGGTTTCCCATTTTTGATGCTAATCTTATGTAGTGCCTGTAGCATTTACTATCTAGTGGAGAAATAGCAAATATTATTTGGCTAGTGAATATATCTGACAGAAAATTTAAATTCTAGACCAATAATAATTGCATTTTGACAAATGTTATCTGCCTGTTTCCTGGCTAAAAACAATAAAAAGCAAACCTGATATGTGCTATATAAGAGTTAATAGTAATACAAATATATAGGTTTTTCTGCTTCCAGACTGGAGGTACAAAAGTAGTTTGTAAAATGATGCTGAGGAAACTTCACCCCACCTGTCTCTTTAACAAGATTCCATAGCTGTGAAAATATTTATTTCCTTTTTTTGAGGCTGGAAAGAATGAAAAGGGAGCTGCATATCTGTGATGGACCCAAAAGAGAAAGTAAATTGAGAGAGATGTGAGCTACCATGTTAGTTTTTAGGTACAAGTTCGCCCTAATTATTTTTAAAAATTCTTCTAGGATGCTAGGAGTGATGTCTGCATCTTCATCCCAGTTGTGTTAGAAGCCTTTCTAAAATAACTTGAAACCTGAACACATATCCCTGGGCTATTATAGAAGGTCCAAGCTATCAATTTAGTTTTCATTGAGACAAATAGATTGAAGTTGACAGCAAAAACTATATGCTATGCAAATGTCATCTTTCAGACCACAATTGTGCCTTGAAGCATGCTCAGTCAAATTATGCCATGGCCTATTGATAAGAATGGTGCCAGAAACCTTCTGTAATGGATATATTTTACTCAATATTATTGAAAGAAGAAAGGGACAGGAATGTGCTTTTGTATTCAGCTTACTCAATAGAGGGCTTGCTATAATTCACAAGTAGTAGCAAGAACACCACAATTTTACTTTTCAATCAATCTGTCAGAGGAAAGCAATCAACAAAACCAATATAACATTGCTGTATATGATGTAGTTATTACAATGTACCGTTACTGGGTTTAATCTGACTGAACCGGTCTAGCATAGACAGGATTTGGCTCAACCTGAGTAGAATATATTAGCTAAGGGGTTTTGCACTTACCTTATGTAAACATTCTGATGGGTTTTATATCCCAGAAACTGTGTGACATTAATTTGGTTGTGAATAGCCAGCCTGCATTCACAATGTCTTTAGACCAGACATTTATCTAGTCTAAATGATAAACAGTTTATGTGCTTCAATAATTATCCTGTCTCCAGCATGACTTTTAGCTCATAGACTTGGGAGATTTAGTCTATCTACCCATCCTTGACAGGTTTTCTGTTTAATCTTTCTTTTTTTAAAAAAAGGGGGGTGAAATTATAGGGAACAGAATCCTGGAATAACAGAGCAAGAAGATATTGTACCTGAGCTAAGAAAATAAATAGAGGGTATCACTTTCCCAATAGCTCTGATGGACAGTTAGGATTACTCCAAGAATTTGGGAAGGCCCAAAGAAAAGAAGCAGACAATTTTGTGCTGGAATTCAGGTTATCTCTGAGGATTTTGTTTGTTTGTGTGGGTGTCTTCGAGCCAGTGTTGATTCCTGGTGACTATCTGGACTAGTTCTTGTGGGTTTTTTTGCAAAAATTTTCGGAAGTTACTTTACTTCCTTACTAGGACTGAGAGAGAGTGACTGGCCCAGAGTCACCCACTGGCTTTGTGCCTAAGGCAGGATAAACTCCTGGTATCTAGTCTGATGCCTTAATCAACACACCAGACTTGCTCTCTGTTTCTAAAGAATAGCTAAGCATTTTAATCAGAAGTGGCATTAAATTGTATCTTTTTTGTCTATGTGAGATAGTTAGGCCTTTTAGTTTCTTGCTATTTTTTCCCTCTGCACATTCAGTGCAATTTTGGTTAGTTTTCCAGGAGATTTATTTTTCTCTTTAATAACTTCTTGTAAGTTGAAATCTAATTTGGAAACAGACATCTCATTCATTAATCATAGACTTCAGCACCATTCTGTGGGCTGCTGAGTACATTGATTTTTTTTTTTCTAAATTGGGTTTCATAGACAGGCAACCCTCAATTTACAACCAGTGTCTTGGTAACCCTTCAAAGTTACTACCCCCCCAAGTTATGACCCAAGTTTGGAGTTCTGATGTTAGTTTCCCCATGACCATGTGATTGCATTTTGGGTGCTCAGCAACTGGCCCACATTTATGGCCATTTACAGCACCCCACAGTCAGGTGACCATGATTCTGGGCAGTTTTGCTGGAAACCAGTGTTTACTTTTGGGCCACAGTGAACAATGGATTTGCTTAACAGCCACATTTGCTTAATGACTGTTGTGTTTGCTTACTGATCACTGCACGAGAAATGTTGTAAAATCAGGTCTGGTCACATAGTGACCCATTTTGCGATTGTTGTGATTTACGACCATAATTGGCAAACTCATTTACAGTTGTAACTTGAGAACTTCCTGCATGCTACTTTTGAAATTTAGGCAGAGTTGAGGAGGTGCTTCTTTGAAGATAATTGGTAGCAGTAGCTACACCTGAGGCAGGAAAGTGGGACCAGCGTCTGTAAGCAAGACAAAGTTTGAAACTTCCAGACTTTTATAATCTGTGGGTCAAGTGATTACAGGTCACTTACTGGGCTCAGATGCTAATGAAATCCTTATGAGCCAATGAAACAACTTTCCAAATTGTATTACTAATAAATTGAGAGAATTGAATAGCAGCCAAGAGAGTGAGTTAGCTAATCATGAGTATACTATCACAGACATACCAGCAGAATACATGACAGAAAAAGAAACAGAAATAGGAAGAATAAATGATGGGGGGAAATGACCTGAAATCATTGTCATTATGAGCAGACCAGTGGCAAACGGTGTGTTTAGGAACAAAGTCCCATAAAAGTCCCTTCTATACCAGGTGTAGAAGTTAAGTATGATGACCTTGATGGAGCTATGCAGAAATTGCTATCTGGAAAAAGGGAGCTGAAAGACTTTTTAAGTCCAGAAATACAAAATAAGCAGTATCACTAATATTGTGTAAAAACAACAGTTATTCTGTGAATAAGAATAAAACGAAATGGAGAATAGGGAGTACAACTTAGTTTGAGAAAAGAAATTTGATAGAAGGGATGATGGTTGGATTGCCTTATCATTCCCTCATCTGTCCATCACACTTTATTTTTTTTTAGAACAAGTATTAGATAATTTCTTTTAATTGCTGTCTCCAATCACTCTATTAAAATTATTTCTGGCAGTTATAAAGTGATACAAAGAATTTCCTTTTTAGCATAGTTTTTAGTCCTGGATTTTGAAAATTAATTCTCTCTGGATTTTGTTTGGAGCAAAAAAATTTTTTTATACTGCACATATGGCCATTCATTTTTAATAATATATTAAATGAAATATATTTTAAATTTAATATATATTAAAATTCACAAGTAAAAATAAACATGAAAATATATTAAAAAGTTCAAAAATAAATAAATAAAATAAAAACTAAGCCCAAAGAATAGAAAAAAAGATAATGAAAGAAATTGCTTCTGATCTTTACAGCATTCACAAACTTAGCATTCCCTCTTCCCTTTTTAAAATTACATTGCATAGTTCCTTTCTATTCCATATTCCAGTGATCCCATACATTTTGGCACTAGGGACCAGTTTCATGGAAGACAATTTTTCCATAGACCCCAGGAGGGAGGAAAGGAGGAGATGATTTCACATGCTACCTAGATCCTGGCCATGAGCAGATGAAGCTTCGTTCACTTGCACAACCTGGTTCCTAACACGCCATAGTACTGGCCGTGGCCTGGGGATTGGGGAACCCTACCATGTTCAATCTTTTTAAATCAGCAAATTCAGAAACGGCACTTTTTTTTTTTTCTGTTTTCAGAAAAAAAGTTGATAAAGGGTTTCTAGTCTTTTATACAATACTTATTGTTTTATCCCTGATCAAACAGCTCAGTTTTTGCAATTTCTGCAAATTTACCACCTTCACAATCCAATATTCCCTTGCGGATATTTCAGTATTTTTCCATTGTTATGCATATCATAGTCTTGCTTACAAATAGCCATTCCTAATTGCAATTGGTTAAATGAAAAAAAAATTAGCCCAGAGTTCTTATTTGAGGCATAAACGATAAAGTTAAAATTATCCTACTTTGCACACATTATGTTAGGCTTTAGCTCTTTGGAAAAGGTTTTAGGACTGGGAAAGGTGGAACAAAAGACAAGAACACGACAATCAGCTTCAAGGTGATGGGGCAGAATAAAGAATGCTTGTTTGTTTATATTTCCCTGATGTAGTTTCATGGAATATTTTATGTTCACCAGATTTACAAATTGCAGAAAACATCAACATATCTCTTAATGCTATTTTGATGCTTTTTAATACAGTGTGTTTTTTTGTCAAATGTTTGAAAATATAATATTTGGTCATGCCAAGGTGATATATTATCTTAATAAACACCAATACTCTTTGATAAGTGATGGATTAAGTGATACTCTTCTGTATCTTCTAAAACACAATATACATTTAAAAAATTAAATAGCTCCCAAGATGTCTCCTCACGGTTAGCTCAAGTGCAAGTCAGTCAGTTGAAGCATCTTTGATGGAAAAAGTCTTCATCTGACAGAAGACATCTGTTTTCTTTATTCTATTGTCTAATTTTCATTATCAACCTAAGTAGATCTTAAGAAAACTCTATATAACACACAGTTGAATATCATGATGAAAGCTAACAAACTTTCATTCAGATTAAAGGGCATCAGGCCCTCTTACCGTGGGTTATTTTTTTTCCTGTTGTTGGTCTTCTCAGCCAGCCACACTGAATTATCCCCAGGAACTGTGCTATCTTTCTCCTTTAGCCTAACCTAATCCTGCTTAACTCAGTAATGAGGTATTTTTCTTATCACAGCCAATTCCGTGATGTCATGAATTATGAAGTCACTATCTCCAGATTGTTCAGTAGATGTTTAAAGAGAAGTTAGTTCAAATT
>NW_015389518.1:14027-30081 GCF_001527695.2 Protobothrops mucrosquamatus
TGTTTAAGATAGCTTTCCCCAATATGTGTATCTTCCAGTTATCTGAGTTTGTTCTAAATCAGCAATGTTAAAGCAGGAAATTCTAGGAGTCTGCAGATTTGGTAGGATTCCAGTATACATCTTAAAACAGTACTGAATATAATAATATCTAGTGATAAAAAATAACCCTAAAATGTTTTTACAAGTTAAATAACAACAACAATTAAAAATCATGTTCCATGCTCTGACTTTTCCATTTGTTTTTCACATCTAGAATATGAGCATAATAAATTTTTCCCCAAAGATTCATAATAAGTTAGTGGGTTAAATTGGTGGGTGGGTTTCTATTTTGTCAAATAAAGAGCAAGTTTCTGAAAAGGTGTCTGTTTTCTATTAACTTTGAATAACTTTTTAATGTATTTGCTTGAATGTATTTGAAATCAGTATATGATGATCCTTTGAAGGCCAATCTTAATGACAAGATCTATCTCCATCTTCCCATTTGTTATTACAATTTACAAATTAAGAAAATATCCCCCCCCCAGATTGCACATTGCCAGAATAGAGTCATTTAAAAAAAATATTAGATATGGTTTGTTGATTCATCAAAAATAATTAAAGGCACTAATCAAAGTTGGAGTTTAATATTGTAAGCTGCAGTTTCTGAGATTATTTTATTTATTATTTATTCAATTTTTATCCCGCCCTTCTCCTTACCGGACTCAGGGCGGCTGACAGCCTTATAAAACAGATACTACAATAAATACCTAATTTAAAACCAAATTAAAAAGAAATATTTACTATGGTCTATATAATTAAAATTTCTCTTAAAACCCCACTAAAAATGTCAAATGTGTTTAGTCAAAAATGTGGGATTACTGAGCCAATCTACTACGTGAGGAGTCAAATACCATTATATGCCTTTCCCTGACTGAACAAATGGAGCAGGATTAATTCATAATGTCATCTATGGGTTATTTTATTATTACCTTAATTTCAACTGACAATGTCTTAAGCAGTTGGTTCCCCCTACTCTAGTTTTAATGTTTTCATAGAGAATGCCAAATATTTTCCTAAACAGATTTCAGAGTTTCCATATTCCCCTTTTAACCACTATCCGGTATTGATCATGAAAGCTATTTTATATGAATCAGAAATTCATAATTCAAACTCTGGTTTGAATTATGGTTGTTGCTAACATCGCCCCTATGTTCATTTAAGATAGATGGAACACAAATGGCACTTTAGGATTAGCAGATTTCACATTCAGAGGAATAAGGTTCCTCAGGCCACCCCAATGATGCCCTTGACGTGATGGTCCGATGCCTGGAGGCCGTAAGGGTCTGGATGGGGAGGAACAGACTCAGGCTCAACCCTTCCAAGACCGAGTGGCTGTGGCTGCCGGTGCCTCGGCATAGTCAGCTGACTCCGTCGCTGACTATAGGGGGCAAAACTTTGGCTCCCTCGGAGAGGGTACGCAATCTGGGTGTCTTCCTGGACCCACGGCTGACACTGGAAGACCAGTTGGCGGCCGTGACCAGGGGGGCGTTTTATCAGGTACGCCTGATCTACCAGTTGCGGCCTTTTCTGGACCGGGACGCCTTGCGCACAGTCACCCATGCCCTTGTCACCTCCCGCCTGGACTACTGCAATGCTCTCTACATGGGGCTCCCCTTGAGGAGCACTCGGAGNTTACCTCCCATCGGCCAGTACGCTCCCACAGAGTGGGTCTCCTCAGGGTGCCGTCAGCCAGACAGTGCCGGCTGGCGACCCCCAGGGGGAGGGCCTTCTCGGTGGGAGCTCCCACCCTCTGGAACGAACTACCCCCAGAGATCCGGGTGATCCCGGATCTCCCTTCCTTCCGCCGCGCCCTTAAGACATGGCTATTTCAGCTAGCAGGACTGGCCTAAGGGGTAATTTTTAGCTGGGTTTTAAAATAATTTTAAAATAACAAAGGCCAAATTAATATTTCCTTTTAATTATGTTTTTAATGATAGTATTTTGGTATTTTTGTATTTGTTTTTATCAGGCTGTTAGCCGCCCTGAGTCCGCAAGGAGAAGGGCAGGGTAAAAATTAAATAAATAAATAAATAAATAAATAAATAAATAAATAAATAAATAAATAAATAAATAATGGTACCAAAAAAAATTGCTTTCCCTTATTAATCTGTGTATGGTAGATACTTTCTCCTTTTGTGTCTCCTCAACTTTTTATTTTGCAGCACTGATATCTGATGAAATAAAGCTCAGGGTGATTTCTTGTGAAACTGCAGTCCTGCCAGCATCCTCTGACCCTGGATGAACCTTTGACAAAAAGTTTATTTCCCCATCCTCTGAGAAGCTAGGACAGTTGCACACACCCTTCCTGGCCACCTAACTTTTCAGTTGACTATGATGAAAGTGGATGGAGAGAATTTTAGCACTCATGCAGTCTTATTCTCTATCCTGTGCATCTATTAACTTCTACAGCATATTTAATGGGTCAGAAATATATTCTTTGCTGCTAATACGCACCTTGCATGTCTGAATCCCATACAGAGAAGCAGCTGCTTGAAAATAATAAATGATGAACATTCCATATTGTTTCAGGTAGTCTAAAAAAGACATATCATGATGTAAATAGCAGAGAAGCTTGTTCAGAAACACCGGGCATCTATTCACTTACCTGCCCTGCTTGCATAAAAAGCCAGGATTATGGGTTCTCAATAAATAAAAAGGCCATACAGAAATAAGCTTTAAATTGTCTTCTTTCAGTCAATTGCTTTAAACTGCTTTTCTGTATTCCCAAATCCAGGATCAAGAGTGAGCCAGTTATGGGTAAACATTGCTACCACCACAAACTTGAGTAAAGTATCTAAGCACAGGTGTTTTTTCCGGGCTAACAATTTTTTAAAAAAACCTTAGACTTTCTGTTTGAAGGTTCGGCCATCAGATCGAAAATATATTTAGTGAAGTCACACACTCCATCCTATATGCAAATTGTCTGAGTTTATGGAAAGCAACAGTGTCACCCTTAAGATGATTTATGAAAGAGGTGTTGGCAAAAGATTGTTTTTCTTTGATTTCTACTGTCAATAGGTTTTTCAACATTTCCCCTCTAGGTGCTTTTTTTTCTCCTGTTCATCTGAAGGGAAGGTAGTAGGGAAAATGAAACCTACAGTTGCTAAGCAACCAGACCTGCTCCTTTCCAACATACTAGGAGGAAGGTGCCAGAAGGAGCATGATGCAGAGAGAGTTTGGGGTGCAGACTCAACTTCCATTTTTTGTGTACCTTAAATGTTTACAAATGGATCTGAAAGCAATATTTTTCCTAGCAAATCTGAAAAGAAACAGAGCAACGTTCAGCAGTGAATTAGCTATTTAATTCTTGCTGTTACATTATTAAACTACATTTAAGATGAGTGGTTTTTTTTTTTTAAAAAGAATTCTTTCCAAAGGCTAATAGAGTCAGTTTTGAAGAAGGGTTAATGAAAATTTTTGGTAATGAAAGATTTATTCAATAATTCATAATAGACTAAAACTGACTTCTGAATTCTTTCTATTAATTCAACTGAAGTTTTTAATTTGTTTCAAATATCGATTGGCTGAGAGTTGAAACAGAAGTAGATTTTTTTTTCTTTTTGGCAGTTGTCTGCCTCAGAGCTATTACAGTCAGAGAACCATCAGAAGAATAGCATTTGAAAAGTTGATTTTAGAGGATTAAGCTCCCCCCCAGTATTGGAAAAAGTCCATTATGTGATAGATTTAAAGTGGAAAGGAGATAATAGATGTAGCCCAATTGTGAGGTACAGCTTCATACAGAACCTGACAAATTGGATTTTTTGAAAAATCAATCCATCTCCTCCAGTTTAAATAAACTAAAATCCTGCAAATTTGTAGGACAAATTTTCCTTTTATTAATAGGATGTTTCAAAGACATATCAAACATTGAATTGGAGTTTAAAAAAAAACATCCTAAGCTTTGCTTAACTATAAATTTCTTTGCTGCTCATATGCACCAGGCTATTTTGAACCAGGCTAGCTGGCTCTTTATGGCTTATCTACATATTCTGTGTTTAAAATATATACTTTTCTCCAGCTCTGCTGATTAGTTGATTTTTTTTGTTTCTTTGAAGCAATTTTGTTACTTAAAATCAAATTATTAGTTTTGCATGACTATGAATTTAACATGATTTTTAGCATGTAATCCTCTCCTCCATGTTTAATTATAATATTAAGTCCTTGAGTGAAAGTGATGAGTACTTTATCTTCTCTTTCTGGCAGCTTGGAAATGTGTCATAGTTTCTTCCAGGTGTTTTTCTTTTATCTTGACATGTATGCTCAAAACCTTGACATTTGAAATGAGGCTCCGTGCGCTTTGGAGAGAAGCAAGGCGTAAAGAGTAAGAATCCAGTGCATTGTCTCTTCTGCTTAAAATGCAACTTACATTTGGTTTAATAGCTATGCTTGTGCAGCATGATGAACTGGGACTTGAGTAGGATTAACAAGTCAACTAAACATCTAAATCCAATTACTGTAGCTATGGAGTTAGAGAGGACCGATTTAACAGAAACAACTCTTCCAGTTAAATCTGTTATGCAAATACCTACAGCTCAGTCAGTGCTGGCGCATTTGCCCAGCTGTACCAACTATTGATGATAGCCAAATTCCCAGATCGATCAGAAGTAGCTATTTCCAAAAAAACAATAGGTGCAATCTACCCGAGTTACTCCTTCATAAAAAAGGCTATGTGCCCTTCCTTTTACACAGCACAGGAAGAAAAAAAAAAGCAGAACTTTCCTGCTTTAATTTGCATATATATAGGCTTCTCCTGTGCACGAGAGGACTCATTGGCTTTCTTTTGTAACTTTCTCTTAATAAATTGTACCAGTCATGTTTTTGGGCTTAACTGTTTTCAATCCAGGCTGCGTTTTGTTCACTGCTGCTGGCATTCAGTGACATTGGCAGCTACTGAACATATCTCTAAGGCAGAAAAACATCACTGACAGATTGTTTGCAGATATTTTTGCTGCAATGATTTTAAAGAAGGAAAAAAGCTCTGGATGCAGCAGCCTCTTGTATCTAAATTCTTAAAACTTTGATGCCTACTCTCACATGTTCACTTCCTTCTATGCAAGACATGGCACATAAGCGCTGCTTGACCAGGGTCCATAATATTGTCAGGGAGTTTACACATTCTCTCTGTTGTGTCCTGGGCCTGCTGAATGAGATGTAACTTTTGGATTGCCTGTGAGCAGGCATAACTGTATTGAGAAATAACAACATGCTCAATTGAACAAGTGTATATGGATGTACAAATAATAAGCGTGTACTTATTGTTTAATCCAAGGGGGGAGGGGTGTTGTGTCCTGGGCCTGCTGAATGACTCAGCAGGCTCAGGAAAGCTGCAGAAGGGCCCGGGCAGACCACATGGTTGCCTGGGACCAGACAGGCTGTCTCCAGCCTTGTGCACATGCGCAAGGTGGGAGAATGCCGTGGAATGATTGGCTGACGCTGTCCCTGCCAGGGGACTCTAAAAGGGTTTGCGCCATTTTTGTTCTCTGTTCTGTTGGTGAATTGCAATAAAGGAAGACTGTTTTTGTTACTTTGCTTCGTCTCCATGCCTCATCTCTGGAAAAAGAACACTCTTCATGATTGGTTTTCTTTGTTACCTTCTGGGAGGAGGCTTCATGGTATCTGAAGCAGAACAACTAGATTCTGTAATATCTATCTATCTATCTATCTATCTATCTATCTATCTATCTATCTATCTATCTATCTATCTATCATCTATGAGTGTCATTTTTGTATAATTTGGCATTTTGGGGATGCTGCTGCTGCTGTTATTATTATTATTATTATTATTATTATTATTATTATTATTATTATTATTATTATTATTATTATTATTATTATTATATTCTTGGGATAGCGTTATTGTTTGGTGGGTGGTGGTTTCCCCCCCTCTATTTCAAGAGCGGTGCATTAGAATTTCATTTTACTGTGTGCCATTGTGTATACAGGAAAGTGACAAATAAAGTTATTCAATTCAAATCAGTTCAATTCATTTCATTTCAATTCAATTCAATTCGATGTGCTTTTTGGAAAAACTACATAAGTACATAGAGTCGAGAATTTGGGGGAGAATTTTAATGTCTATTGCCTTCTTTTTCATGTTCTGCCAGTCAGGATTGTGTGTCTTGGATAGCAGGAACAAGGCTTGTGTTACTTTTATATGATTATAATAAAATGCAAATAGTCATTTATTTTTTGAATTTATATAACTGCTCATCTCACCAACATGAGTTTGAATGGCGTACAATAAAACAATAATAATTGCACAGACTGATTACAAACAACAGCACAACAAAATAGCAACAATGATGTCTTGGGATATCTGTAAAAAATAACGTTTGCCTACAAGCTAGTACTCGTGGGACCACAAAACAAAGTAATAGAAAATGAAGAAACTAAGTGCTCTGAGACTTCAAACACCTACCACATTATGTCCCAGACTTGACAACTGTTGATAAGAAAAACAAAAAAGTCTGACTAATAATCCTGGAGGCAACAGAATAGAAGAGAAAGAACTGGGGAAAGCTCCAAAGCCTTACAAAACCTTGCAAATAGAAGTAGAACAATTGCGGCAAAGATAGTGCCAATATGATAGGTCCCTTGGGTGCAATCCCAAAACATCTCAAGCACTACTTGAACACCATCAGCACTGACAAAAATAATCACCAGTCAATTGCAAAAGGCAACATTATTTGAAACAGCTTACATCCTGCACTTTACCTTTAGTATTATTAAAAGTAAGTCAGCTTACTTTTAGTACTATTCAACAACAATATCTGCCTATCCCAAGTCCTTGGAAAAGACTCGATAGGTAGATAAAATGCCAAATCCAGTCTAAACATTTGCCTGATGAATAATAATACAGCACTGATAAAATTCATGTTTGGTTAGTTTTCTGTAGGCCTGAGGATAGCGAGAGAATACTTTAACTAAGGCACAGTATTGAAACTCAGAAGATGGCAGACTCTTTCACTGGAGGAATATAAAGTAGAATTAAATCAGCCATCTCTCATGGCCTCTGCATTGGCTCTTAAGGTTAATATCACACACTGAGCTATTGTCCAACACCTCTTCAAATAGTACTATGCTATGATTTCTTCTTCCACTACTTATTTACTTTCTGCAGATTTATAATTTAAGTATTTTCATGCTGTTGATGTTTAATTCCAGTTTTTTTTTTTATCCTACCTTTATGTTTTGAAATATAACATTAGCTTATAAATATAATGTCTGGGAATTTTGCCCAACTTTTCCTTTCATTTTAAAAAAATATTCTTTATTTATCCACTGGTTTACAAGCATACCAAGGCATTTCTCCTCTTTTCAGCAACATATATCTTGGCTTGCATATTGTAAATGGTGATAATACTTGTGCCTCAAGACTGTGTCATTTGTTATAATTATGAGCACATTTATAAATCCTTTCAACAAATAGACATCTGAGCATGTTCTATTCCCCAAAGCTACAGATTTATACATTTTGTCTTGACTCATGAGGCAGATTTAAATTTTAGTCGTTGCTACCCATTCACTCTTACTCATCTATCATTTGTGAAGAATGTCACGGAAAGAAAAACTTAATCAAGCCTAGCAGATGTTTGCAAAAAATAAAATCTAAAAAACAAAACAGTCTATTGCTATTTCTGATTTCTGGGAAAGTCCAAATATAAAATTAAAAACTTTTCCCCTCTTCAATTCCTTTTTATTGGAATTGTCCACTTGGATCATATTTGTACTGCATGTCAGAGGGAAAAAGGTGGCAATCATTTGGATATCACCACAAATAGTTCCCAAAGTAGCTGAAACAGTAACTCTGCTATTGCTCAGATTACTCATTTATTTGATTTCTTAGGCTGCCCACTTGCTAGCAAAATAAAGCCCTCCTCACATATTCATAAAAACACAATGTTGGGTATAAATAAACTCCAAATACATATTATTAGATGGGTCCACACAGCATCAGGCCAGAACTGGTAGCTAATTTTTTGTTGCCCGGGCCCAGAATGGACTTCTGGAAGTAGCATCCACACAGAGAACTAGTTGTTCACATATTTGAATCCCACCACTGACTACCGGGCCACAGCCCGTTTGAAACTGGGTCATGCAAGTGACGAGCAGGTGCATGCCCACGCATGAAGCTCCCCTTGTGTGAGCGGCAGCTACTTGCTCCCCTAAAGAGTGGGTAGTTGAAGTTACAATCCTAAGGATCCTGGTCATTTCTTTGGTCCAACACGTTCAAAGATAACTGGGCAGACACCTCCTCAGACATCTTCTCTGTACCTATAACAAGGCCAGCATCCAATGGTGAGTTAATCCAAGTGATTTTGTCTAACAGATGCCGAACAGATTCTTTCATGTGCCCTTACCTCTGAGCTCCCCCTACCAAAGAGGGCTCATGTCACCCTAAACAGCCATAGTATAGCTATGTGTGGTGGCACAGTGATTAGAATGCAGTATTCTGCTGCCTGCCGACTGCCAGCAGTTTGGCAGTTCGAGTCCCACTGGTTCAAGGTTGACTCAGCCTTCCATCCTTCGGAAGTCAGTAAAATGAAGACCCAGATTGTTGGGTGCAATATGCTGACTCTGTAAACTGCTTAGAGAGGGCTGTAAAGCACTATGGAGTGGTATATAAGTCTAAGTGCTATTACCATTGCTATGTATGGATGAAATAAGGGTGGAGAAGTACTGGAATTTCACTGCCCTTGCTGCCTCAAGGTAGATCTTAATAGTGGCTCTAACTCATGTTCAGTTGAGTTCATCCTTTGTCAAGTGTCAGGAACACTCTTTATTTATTTTTTTATGTCATGTCATCTTCCTCAATTTTTCCATAAGCTATGGAGAATGAAGGGATCCACAAGAGGGTAGAGGTTGCAGAGGTGTGATCTAATCCAAAGCCTTGGCAATTCTCTTTTTCCAAGTAGCCACCAGGGTTTCAAGTGGACTATGCAGATGCCACTTCTTCCCAAAAATCATTGAATTTTCTTTTGGTTATAATCAGATGAGGCAGATTATATTTTAATCCTTTTTCTTGTACAAAATCATTTTGTTCATTTTGAGTTCTAGCAGTATTCTTTTATGTATTTAATAATTAATTTTTTATAGTTACAAATGATTCTACCACATATTGATGTCTTGGGGTTGTAACTAGTATTTGGAATTCAGTGTTTAATTTTTAACAATTGAGCTGATATTTGACTAATAATATGCTGGAAGGCAGGTATAATTTGGTGTAGCTATTGCATATTTGAAAAGTAGTTATACAGCATCTATGAAAGGTTAATGAATATGTAAAATGTTAATGAATCTGCTATTTTATTGTAAAAAGGGTAAAAACAGTGCATTCAGAACAAGATGTAATAAACCCCCATAGTAATGGATTTGTAGGAGGAGAGCTGTGTTAATCTATGGCATCAAAAAGTAAGGAATGTAGTATCACCTTTTCAGATACAATGAAGTGGCATCCTATGTAGGTGATGTAGAGAGTGTGTGAGTCCCATATATCTACTTTGCCACCCATTTATATTATCCACACTATCATAGGCCCCACCAATTTCACATACATACTGTTTGTCTAATGTGAATATGTCATCTCCCAATGGTGCCCTTCTGGACTCCACATAATACAGTTCAGGCCAGACTTTTCATAAAAGAATGAATGAAAACAAGTTTCAATCAGGACTCAAAACAAGGCAATATCAGAACTTTCTAGGATACTGATTTCAAAATAGCCATCTTGGGGAAAAATAGCACAATTGAAGGACAGATCACTACATGCACCAAAAGGTTTCAAGCTACCTCTGAAGGTCTCAGTAAACACAATGGGTTTTAACACATTATAATTGTTAATAAATACGCTTCTAATCTGTCTCACATCTAACCTGCATTTGCATAACCATTTTGTCTTCCCCTCATTTACTAACCCCTACGTGATCCCAATTTAAATCCTAACATCAGCTTAGTTATTTTATGGCATCTGATGAAGTGAGCTGCAGCTCACAAAGGCTTATATCCCTTTTAATAAAATGTGTTAACCTGAAAAGGTACTACTGGACTCTTTCTAAGTAACGGATGTGAAATGGCCAATTGTAAAAATAATAAAAATAAAATAAATTCTAACTGGAGATTCGGCTACTTGCTTTTAGTGTTTTCTTTCATTCTAGTTTGTTCATATAAGTGAAGAAACAACAAAGAGTGACTATTCAAGAGAAAAGCCACTGGATGTCACCCTTTGCTTGTACTTGATTTATCCTGAGTTTCCAGCATTGAAGAGAGAGAAAGAGAGAGAACATAGCATCCCAAGGCTGGAAGGACATCAGAGGTCTTCTAGTCCAGCACCCTGCTCAAGACAGGAGACCATATACAGGTAGTCCTCGACTTACACCAGTTCATTTAATTACCGTTCAAAGTTACAACGAAAAGGAGGGAGGAGGGAGGGAGGGAGGGAGAGAGAGAGACTTAAAAGTTCTTACATCTTATATTTTGTGTGCATGTAAGTATATGTAACATCTGAATAAATGTCTTAGGCCTGAGGCCCCAATGCCAGTCTGTGGCTTGTTAGGAACCGGGCTGCACAGCTGGAGATGAGTGGTGGGCAAGCGAGCGAAACTTCATTTGTATTTGCAGCCACTACCCAGTGCTAGCATCACCACCTCAGCTCCAGTTCAGATCATCAGGCATTAGATTCTCATAGGAGCATGAACCCTACTGTAAACTGACCATGTGAGGGATATACAGTAAGTTGTATGCTCCTCTCTCCCCTCCCTCGAATATGTGGAAAAATTGTCTTCCATGGAACTGGTCCCTGGTGCCAAAAAGGTTGAGGACCACTGTCTTAGGCAACTTGAACTTAGGTGGTTTCTTAGAGAAAAGCAGGAGTTTATATATGCCGTATGACTAAAAGTATTTCCATAGGTCAATTGTCTGATTATGTTGAGGACAACTAGCATGTTAAGCATGTTAACACCTGCAAAAGTCAGATCCACAAGCGTCATCCCTTCCCAACTCTCATGTTATGAGTCGCACCAAATTGTATCCATCTCTGATGGAAAAAATGTCTTCCAGGATAGTGAATTCTGTCTCCTCTGCACCCAGGTATGTCTCCTTCCCTGTCCATTAGGGAAAAGGATCATTTGAGCATGCATGGGATTCACAGAACAAAAGAGCAAGGAAACCTCTCTTGAAATCTGTTGATATATACACAGTATGCAGTCACATTTATATATAATATATCTATTAACTATTACAAAATGTACTATACAGTATTTAATTATTATTTCATTAACAACCTAGAATGCTGATTTATAAGATAGAGGGAAATCTACTTTATAGCAGAATGCAGAAGAAGAGCTTCTGAAAATTAAAAATAATTATAGCACCTATAAACAAATCACTCATTCAAACTAAGAGCAGTAATTATCAAATATTTGCATAACTCATATAAAACTCCACACCATAATCATCATCAAGTATTGAAAAAGGTAGAATGCCTGAACAGTTTATCTTGGTTTAATTTTGGCAGATGTACAGTTGATTGGAAAAGATGACAGTTTGGGTAACTGGAACTATATATACAGTATGAACACAGTACAGGGTACACTAGTCTTTCCCTCAAAACATGGCTAATTATGATTACAACTCATTGGGGAAACAGGATTTTTTTTAAAAAAATAAATGAAAGAATTTAAAGATTTATGTCCAAATTATCTTGATTTAGTATTATTACTGTCCCTAGACTAGTTATATAGATCTGCTTGATCATTCAGGTTATTCATTATTTCATTTTGCCTGTTCAGAATAGCTTGCCTCTTCAGGAGATAAAGTACAAAACATGCTGCTTCTTTGTCTATTAATCTTAACAGTAAGAACTAATTTGTTTGGAAACTCTATATTTTGTAAGAACACCCTTTGGTTACTTTTATGCATTCTGGGCCATATTAGGATAAATTCCTGTTTACCAGGAATGAAAAAGAAGGGTTCCTGAATCTCTTTGAGCCCATTTGAGGGGATAGGTTGAGATTTTCAGACTTTTTTAAAAGTATATTTTAGGATTGGGAAAGTTTAAAGAGGGATATATGTACCCTACATTTTGCAGTGAATTAAGACATCTCAATAAGATATTTCAAACTTTAAAGTTATCCATCTAGCTTCCCATCCTAATGACTGGTGATTTCATTCAAAAATTGATGAGGAAGAATTAGATGTGGTGTGTACTTCTTTCCCCTAGGTGCAGGATGTACAGAACTTCACATTCCCAAGTAATGGTTCAATGTATAATACAGAATTAGGCAAGCATTTATTTTAGCCACTAAAGGGTTATATTTGGTCTGTCCTTGGTAGTCCACCTATGTAGAGGAGGATGATAAACAGTATCTTACTATATACAGTAAGATAGTTTAAACCAGTGCTTTTTTTCTAAAAAAATAAGGTGCTGGAACTCACACACGTCATACAACCCGCCTTGCCTACCCTATAAGGTAGACGAGCCCATTTGGTGGATACAGGCTGGTGGACATAGACCAAAGTGATCTGAGGGGAACATTTTATAAGCTTTCTCATCATTGTGAAATAAATCAGAATTTCAACAGATGCAAGCCTGACATAATTTCTTAAAAGTAAGAGTATATACATCAAAACTTGGAATTTATTATTATATTATGCATTCAATTTGTATCTATGTACTTAACACTTGTTTCTTTAATGCATATTTTAATTAACTATTGTCACAGAATTTATTACAGATTTGAATGCATTGAGGGATGTTTCAAATAGTATCTGTATAACAAAAAAAAAGTGAGTCACTGTGACTTTTTTTGTATTATCTAACCAGATTTAATTTCTTTCATGCTATTCCAGAAAATTTCTCAACTATATTTGATCTTCGATCAGATTAACCTTAACCTACCTACACTGAACCCTTCCTACACCTAAAATTAATCCGATATCTTGATAAATTTTCTTTTACTTTTAAGGAGAATTTAAAGTCTCAAACTAAATTTGAGATATTTGTAACCTTAAACAATTTTACTTTATTTATTAAGTTTTCTTTTTATATCAAAGTGACTTCCAACCTTAATCATAACATTTTTTTAACTTTTCGTTCCCTATAAGATTATTATCTCTTTATCCCATGTTCCTTCCTTTATCTATAAGCAAATCCATAAAACATTAACTTTTCAATCCTGGTGAGCAAAAAGCCCATAAAGAGTTGCCAAAACATTGTAAAAGTCTTCCACATTGCTGGCAACAAAATTGCACCAATGTCTTCACAAAATCATTAGGATCCAGCTAGATTTGAAGGAGATCCAATTTTCTTCAATTTGTCTAGTAACAATTTTGAATTTAAAGGATTATTCTTGATGTCTGGTTCTTGCTTCCAGAATTCCTAAATATAAACATAAGAAATATTCATTCCAAACCTTTCCTAACACTACATGTGTATCATAATTGTTCCAATTATTCTTAATATTTAGTGAATTTCTTGACTATATCAATATTTCTAAAAAGAGAACAAAACTATAGATATAATATTTCTGCTTCAATTATTGACATAAAATGGTTGGATCTGAGGTTTTAAAACGTTAATTTTTTATTCAATGACTATGAAATGACATACACAAATTCTAACCATTGACTGGTCTTAGAAATGGCAATAATTTGTCAGAGAGAGCGAGAGAGAACGAGAGAGAGAGATATATTTTCTTTGTTTGAAAGTAAGACAACCTGTATATTTCTAATGATAAAACAATAATTTTTTGAGCGATAGTGTAGGCAGATTTAAGAAAGGATATTTCTTTTACACAAAGATCTAGAAATTAGAAAAAAAGAAAGCTGGGTAGATATTAAACCTCTCAAAAAGGATATTATATTATAAAACATTTAGAAACTGATAACATTTGTGAACTATTTATTCACTTTGTAACAGTACCCCATCCTTTAAGCAGAATGTAAGAGGAACAGAACACACTGAATTTATTTTGCTCTCTTTATGCAGTCACTAAAAAAGAATACCAGGGCAAGAACAGAAATGAAGCCTAGCCATTTATGTCATAGTTACGACTGTTCACAAAAAGACAGAAAGAATAGGAAAGGATGGCTTTCACAAGCTACCAGCTGTGGTATTATTACTGGTATTACCTTATCAGCTGGCAATGAGACTCATAGTGAGTCCTTATTGGATCTGCAACCTATAAGGATGAATTTAATGGTCACTTTCACTTTGATAATATCTGGAAGACTTTTCTAATCTTATCAGGTGATGCAGTACACTGCAGGCCTGTATCAAACATTTACAGGTAATCTTTAATAGATTATAACAATACTATATTTCTTAAAGAGCTTCTGCTGCACTGAAAGGGTAGGAAAAATTTAGGAAAAATATACTTTTTAAAGTGACATGAATGTTGTTATTTGGTGCGCTATTTAACCAGTGAGACCTAGCTTGATAACTGTGTTTCAGGAGTCTGAATTCTAGTCCTGCTTAAGGCACAAAGCCAACAGGATGAGCTTGAGCCAGTCATTGTCTCTCAAGCTTAGGAAAATGGTAATGGCAAACCATTTCCAAAAAGAAAACTGCATGGACTTATTCATGAAATTGCCAGGAGTCAAGATTGACTTGAAGGAACAAAAATAACAACAATAACAACAAACTCCATCAAAGAATCCATCCAAACAAATCTAAGATAAGGATTAGATAAACTGTTTTTATTTATATTTGCCAGCTGAATAAGTTTATGCTTTTTGCATTCTTCCAGGAATAATATATTCCATTTGAACATATCTTGAAGAATATAAAAAGTATCTTTATAATGGCATGACTCTTCTCCTTTTGTTAAATTAAAATTAAAATTCTGCTTCAAGCATTAGATGTATTAATCTTTCACTTAGGCTAGTTGAAAAGTTGGAGAGATGGCAATCATTTTAATTTATAGTTAATGATAATCAAAGTATTACAGAATAATCCTTGAAAATGGAAATCTAATCTTTACATGAATCTTTGGTTTTGGTTTGCTGAGTTACATAGAAATATTAGAAGATATAAGCTGGATAGGAACACATACCTTGCAGGGCTGGTCCAGTTTGATGCCTAATGCAATGTTCAAATGGGAAACAATCATCCCATCCCAAGAAAAGTGCAGAGTATCCTAACTATCTAGGGCATTTTTGGTACCACTTATAAAACTGCCCAAATGCATCTTCTCCTTTCTGGGTGTTAAATACTGTTGAAGGAAAAATCTTCATCAGAGTCCAGTCCAAGCTGGGAATAATCAAAATGGAGACTGCTTTAGAAAGAAGGTTGTAGTTTATTGAAAAGGAGAGCCAGACAGAAAGATGGCTCTGGAAAAACAGACCATAAGTAGCAGGGTGTGGTGGGTTTTTATACCTTCTGGGGCTCTTGAGGTTGTTTCCTGTTCCTGTTTGAGGCTTTGTATTTCCTGTGCCATGTACTTTGACCTGACTGAGTGTGCCCTTTTGGTATTGGTGGGTTAATCCTATTATGTCTCCTGTCTTTAGAATTTGGGTGGGGGTATGTAGATTTTAGGTGTCTTTGTCTTCCTAATAGCTTCCTGGCTCCAACCTTCCTGAATGGATTATTGAGTTTGCATTTCTAAAAGCTGGCCTCTGCCTAGGGGCTGGGGCTGATTTCTGGGGGCTGGTTTCTGTCCTTTTTAAAGATCTTCTCCATTATTCCTTTGGGGAAATATATTCTGCCTTTTTAATATTTCCCAAAATATTTCTTTCTCTGGATTCTTCCACCAATAAAAAAAGTGAAATAATCTGACCATTGACTGCAGCTCCTGACATTCACTCTCATAAATGCTTCACTCTGCTTCAAGGCTGGTTTTGCATCCTAGTACCTCTTTACACTAGAGTTATTCCTGTTCCCAAAGTTGATGTGGAAATAAACCCTAGTGTAGGTTCCTAATCTATCATCTGAATTTGGACTTCTAGAATTGCTGAGCAACACTTAACTATTGCTACAATGCAGCCGTTGCCACACTGCTAGAATAATATAGAATAGATT
>NW_015389518.1:30612-33748 GCF_001527695.2 Protobothrops mucrosquamatus
TCTGCTTCAAGGCTGGTTTTGCATCCTAGTACCTCTTTACACTAGAGTTATTCCTGTTCCCAAAGTTGATGTGGAAATAAACCCTAGTGTAGGTTCCTAATCTATCATCTGAATTTGGACTTCTAGAATTGCTGAGCAACACTTAACTATTGCTACAATGCAGCCGTTGCCACACTGCTAGAATAATATAGAATAGATTTGTGGTCATTCAGAGTCTGAAAACATCAACTATGCTAGTAATGCAGAAACCAACAGTTCCCAGGCTAGAGAGAACAGTTATGTAAATGCAGTTCACTTGTTTCCCAGAATTACAAAGAAAAAAACATGGGGCTTAAACTGTGAATCACAGACCATCATGTAAGCCAGCAGCTGGGGAGCAGAGGCAAAAGGGACCAGAATGAAAACTGCATTGCAGTGTTGTGACACAAGCCCTGCTCCTTTTTCTAAATGCGTTGCAATGCCTCAGGTATGCCCCAAAGAGGGAGAGTTTGCAGTGTAATGCTGTTTTTGTAATTCAGATGAAAGAAGGTGCTACTGATAAAAGCGTTTATTTTTTGCATTATAGAGGACAAATCATTCTAATTTGGCTGAGTTGTGGCTGAAAAATCTTCTGTCAAGTCAAGCCAAGTGCTTAATATGGGGTTAAGTGTCTGAAGACCTAAGCTTTACTGCCAAGCCCTAACATTTCACATGCATTTTGACTTACATAGTACAGTAAAGTGGCTGTTTCCAGTGTTTTTAGGGTGGTTTTCTTTCCCAGTATCTAACTTTATTGTTAGACTAAGGTTACTATTTGTAACCAATGATGTTTTGTTCTGAAGGTACCCCTAAACGTAGTGGTAATAGGAGTAATTTGTCTTAGAATATCCTCCTATTTTAATGCAATTTTAATTCTGTCAAACAAACCAGAAACTGTATACTTATTTGTTTATATAGAGCTTTTTATTTGTTTGTGTGAAAGGTCACTCGAGTTTGTTGATGAAAAGCAATTAAATCCATCTATCCATCCATCCATCCATCCATCCACCCACTCTCTATATAGATACTCATTAGAAAGAAAAAAAACTCCAATTGTTTTATTTTAATTCATTTTATGAGTCTTACGAGAAATCTGTTCTGCCATATGTGATGCACTAGATTACTGAAGACTTAGCAGCCATTTGCTGTTTTTATGACTATGTTATGGGAATGGCATTTTATTTTAATGAAACCTCCTTGGCTGGTGTTCTTTGCATTCAAATACATGTGTTTGCCATATTTACAGGCTAATACTACCCACCCTTGGTAATATTCTCTGGCGTTGAATCTGAGTTATCTGCCAGTCTTGGAAGATAATGCCTGCTTGGATAAACATCATTTGTGATGTTCAGAGTTGCTTTTATTTCTTAAGTGACTATTTATTTATTTATTACACTTATATAATTATTGCCTCTTCTTAAGAAAGTAGGAATAGTTTTGATTGTATTACAGAGAACAACTTTTACCTCTTGTTTGGACCAGATTTTAAAGGTAGCCCTTTATTGTTAGTGCTAAAACTAGCTTAACTTTTAAAATGCATGTTAATTGCAAAACCAACGGAGATTTGGATCCAGAAATAATGTGAACTGAACTCCATCATGGGGTGTTTCTGCTGGAGGAAACAGAAGATTCCCTTGATTTGTGCTTTCCAAGTTATCTTTGTACAACAAAAGTTACTTTGGAGACTTGGAGAAGCTCAAAGATTTAACCAAGTAGTGCTGAGGAAAAAGGGAATTGCTGAGAAGTTATTTCTTCTGCAGGGAAGGAGTTGCTACTGGTTCTGAATCTCTTTTAGGAATGAAGGGAGTCCTTAAATTGGTAAAAGAGCAGATCTGAATCAAACTATGGGAATCGGGTAGCTCCTTGAGGACCAAATGGTATCTGATGGCCCTTTGCCCTGTTGATTTTTATAAACATCATTAACATTTCTTTTTTCTTGTTTGGATTTTTTCTATGTTTTGTTTGAGTGTTTCATGAGAACCTAAGGTATTATATTTGTAATTGTTTGTTTTGTTTTTAACTTTACTTAGAAAAATCTAATTCAAGAGAAATATTTTATGTGGACTTCCGGTGGCAGGCGATTTCGTCGGTCGCAGCTGTTTGCTGCCTCCCGCCTGTTTTGCGTAAAAGCCGGTTTGACAGCCAGTATCAGCTGTCAAACGGCTTGATACCTTTCCCCTGGGCATAAGGGGATAGGTGAGCTGCCCGGGGTAGGAGTTGAGTTCCCGAGTCGTCCTATATAGACGATGTAGGCGAGAACTCCTCCGGAGCCCCGAGGATTCTCCGCGATTCAGGACGCCTTCGCTTCGGCGAAGCTAGAAGCCGCCGCCGCTGCAACTTGAATTTAATTGTGAGTTTTATTTGTAAGCAGACGAACCAACCTTGGAAGCTTGCTTTTTATTCTGGACTTTACTTTAACTTGTATAACAAGTTTCTCCCCGCACGTGTGGAGGAATGAGGAAAAGTGAAACTAAAATGGCGATGGATTGATACTTTTCAGCAAGAAGTGAAAGTGATTTCTGGTTTGAAATTTTTGCTACTTTGAATCTGCGTATTATTTGTTTTGACTGAACTGTTTAAATTTACTGCCAATATGGTTCTGAGAAAAATCGTGCCCTTAACTTTGAGACCGTTTACATCCCTGATGTCACAGACATCTCAACTAACTTCTGAAATTTTCCATTTGTCACCCCCGTTATCTTTTTCACCTCCACCGCCTTTTGTTAGAGAGCTGCATAACTTGGTCTCCGCAATGTCTGAGATGTTTCAATCGTTTGATGTTAAATTTCAAAATAGATGTGATCAAGTGATGCAACAACAACAGGACTTATTACAACGGCAAGATTTATCACAGAAACAGGAGGATTTTTGTTTGAATGCTACAATTGCTTCTCAAGATCTGGTTGAACAAGTGGATCTGGTGGTAGCTGATGAAAGTTATCCACACCCTGAAGAGGCCATATTAGAATCTTACATTGATTTTTCAAAAACGAATAAAATTGTGGAACAAGGAATAATAGAAGAGAGACTGAGTAACCCTGAACAGGCTTTTATATATCAAGATATACAATTTGAAGAGTCAGAGCAACTTAATTGTGAATTTATACTGGGACTAAAG
>NW_015389518.1:36301-37974 GCF_001527695.2 Protobothrops mucrosquamatus
CTCCTCCCAAATAACGGTCTCAAGACCTGCTCCTGTCACCTCCCCCGGGGCCACCCAGTCGGAGTCCAAACCCTCTCGGATCCGAGCGACTTTGTCATGCAGATACTGTGCAAACTCCTCAGCCTTCCCCGCCAGGTGGTCCCCCCCCCCAATTGGAGAAGGGAGCGGGTCACCCTGAAGAGGGAGGCTGGGCGATTATTTGATGACGCAATGAGGGTGGAGTAGTAATTGGACCTCGCCACCCTCATCGCCACAAGGTAGGATCTAATATGACTCCTTACCTGTGTTCAGTCGGATTCGGTCCGGGATGTCCTCCAACTGCTCTCTAGGCGTCTTTTCCGGCGTTTCATCTCCCTCAGCTCCTCAGTGAACCAAGGGGCTAATTGAGATCTACGCCGGGTCAGAGGCCGCAGCGGAGGAGATGGATTGTTTAAGTTTAGAGTTTGGAGTTAGAGATATTAATATTTGTTTACTTGTATTTGAATATTAGCCTAGGTTTGGTTTGGGAAGTCCGGGGGGTGGGGGGATGGGATATAACATTGTGTAATATCTGTGATGTATTTCTTTTTTTTTATGATAAAAACAATAAAATTTTATATTGAAAACAAGAGAAATATTTTATGTGTGCTAAACACCCATGTTGAACAACTTGCACAATCCAGTAGATGTTAATTTTTACAGTGATTTCATGGCTGCACATTTGTGTGCATCTGTCTCTGTAGGCATGGATTTATGTTGCAGTTTTCCAAGATACCTTTGAGTATGAGTCTTGGCCTCAGGTTCTGGAGGAATTTGGAGAAGCAAGGCTGAGGCTGTGATTACCTAACCACTTCTGGTTTATCTGGCTTACCTTTAACAGAGTTAACTATATGGAGGAATAAGTATCACTCTGAATGAAGAGGGATCCTCCTGCCATAATTGAAATTGCATTGCAGTGAGACCATTCTTTAAAAGATCAGTGCTTCTCTAGATTTGATAATGTTTCCTTGATATTACAAAAAAGCCTTATTAGTGGCATATGTAGAACTTCTAAAGCCTGTTCTAATTTGCATCCAGGATTTCCTGAGTGCTTTTGCACCATTTTGAATAATAAAAATCTAGAGACTTTTCTCAACCCTTCAGGCTTTCCTCAAGATCCCAAAGACATGACTTCTCCCCAAGCATTGGGTCAGACCATGGAACAGACCCATACAGGATGTAAGACCCTTGAATATATATGATTTGGTTGGTTTCAGCTGCTTCTGTTTTTATTCATTTTCTTTTAATCATTCTGGTTTTTTTTAATATTCTGAAGATATTTTGTTTTATTTTTCATCCCTTTTTGTTTTGTCTCTTCAAACAGTAGGTCACCCAGATTTGCTATTATGGAACTAGATGACCACATAAATAAACTAAACCAACTGACCAACCAGCCAACCAACCAGTCTTCTTCTTTGCTGACTAACCAGGAGAAAGGAAGAATGTGCGCGTGCACGCACGCACCCACCCACCCACCCACCCACACCATTAAGCATTTGTCAGCCTCACTGCTAGTGTTTGACTCCATAGTCATTACTGTAACTGCAGGTTGATGCCTTGGTTCATTGATGCCATCAGGACATGCCTCCTCTAATGCTCAAAACTCATTAATCTATCAGAAAGCTGATATCACTGGTGACTTATGCCTTGATGCA
>NW_015389518.1:38477-44566 GCF_001527695.2 Protobothrops mucrosquamatus
AAAAATGGTCATGTTGGAGTCTGAAAATGATTTCCTATATTTGCACAACATCCTGGAGAGTTGAAATAAAACTGCCATAGCAAACTATTGAACATTGAACTACTGTGCAAACATCCAATTTAATCAGTTCCACTGGGATTTCATGGTCATTGCTACATCAGTCTCTATTGGTGAACCTGCTGAGCATTTTATGGGCAAATCAGCATGATCCTCTCTCTCCTTTTAAATGTAGCTTTCATTCCTGCTCCTAAGGGCAGCCATTCTTGTTCTTTAGACAGATGCAGTGCATTTGTATTCAAAGTGAAATTTTGAGCAGAACAAAGTTAGCCCAACAGATGTTCCAAATAACTTTAGTCTCCTTGCTTGCAGCAGTAAGAGGTAGATTCCCATCTGAACATTGCACATATTGGAAACAATTTATTTATTAAATTTAGGGACCATCTCACTCTCAGAGCGATTCTGGGTGATATACAGTTAAAAACATAAAAACCATATCAAATACTATATTTCGATAAAAGGCAGGTAAAACAAGAATAGAATAAATTAGAAATTAAAAGGTGGGGTGAAGGTCTTTAAAGTGCTGATCAACCCCCAGGTTGCATGTTCCTCTGTGAGCCCCATGCAAATCAGCAAATGGATTAATTTTATTACATTGTTATTCCACTTTTATTACTTTTATAAATAACTCAAGGCAGCAAACATACTGCTTCCTCCTCCTATTTTTCCCACCACCACAACTCTGTGAGGAGGGCTGGGCTGAGAGAGAGTGACTGGCTCAAAGCCTCCCAGTCATCTTTCATGCCTAAGGCAGAACTAGAACTCACAGTTTCCTAGTTTCTAGTCTGGTGCTTAACCATTGAACTAAATAGGCTTACGTAGCCAGTTTGATTACCTAGCATGCACACATATTGCAGCTGAAAGATACTTTCAAGAGATTGTATTATGCTCATTTGAGGTCTTTTGTTATTGTGTTTGGGAATAGTTTGGCAGCTTATCCAAATGGGAATCCTGTACTGCGGCTTTTGTGAGCAGTTATTCTAGACGTTGTATTCTCAAGTTAGTGATCCTATGTTATATAAATGTGGACATTATTTTTTAAATATACTTTTAAAAATTCTATATAAGATATATCAAATATGATTATACCTTACAAATGTAGTTGTGCCACTATTGCAATGTTTTATAATGTGGCTGTTTGTGAAATGGTCTAGAAAATTAATTTCAGCCACAATAAGGTTGCCAGATTTTTTAACCAGACACACATCCTTCATAATCTACATTAACTTGTCAGGGTCAGTTAAAATAAGTTTTAGCATATGTGCTGGCACCAGAAAAATCCTCCCTCTCCTTCAGTGCCTTGCAGTGCCTTCTGTGTCTCCATCACTCTTCTGAGAAAATGCCACATATTCACCATAGGCCAGTAGAGTTTAGGGTAGGCAAAATCATTCATAGGCTAACATAATTTTGCTAGCCAATGGGTAGATCACGCTGAGAGATTTATGTTCATCAGCAGAACTTTACTGCGAATTACTTTAGTATCAAATAGACTTCTTCTAGATCAGTGGTCCCCAATCTTTCCAGCTTGGAGTCCAGGCCTGCCCGGGGGGGGGGGTGTATGAGTGGCAGGAGCACATGTGCACATAGCTCCATTTGTGCAAGTAGCACACATGCGCACTCTCCACTCACACAAATGGAGCTTCACCCATGAGCAGAGGGTGCTTGTACTTGTGCACAAAGCTCCATTTGTGTGAACAGAGGGCACTCACATGTCAATGCATTGCCTGCCAGTAGTGCAAGTGGAGCTTCATGCATAGACGCTTGCCCATTTCTCCTGTGGCCTGGTTTGGGGGACCCCAGTTCTAGATACATCTTTTTTACCATTTTTCTGTGAATCTTCTGTTTTGAATACATATTTTTAACGTATCCCTTTGCAGGAATCTGTTTGCCACATTAATCTGAAGAGGTGAAGAGCGGAGTGCTCCAAACCTGGTTTTGAATTGGTTCTCCAATTTTCTAAAACCAGCATTGCTTCATGTTCATTTTCAAATCCAATTCAAACTGTTGTTTCTAAGATTTAGATGTGTTCATGAGTTTGAATCAGATTACTTAAAGGATCTGCTCTTGCACTGTTTCTGAGATGAGTCATGTTGGGGGATCTGTTTTCTCACCAAATGAGAACCAGCGATATATCTTTTCAATATTGGCACCCAAACTAAGTTAATGTCCTTCTGAGAGGCTTGTATAAGTTGTGGGATATTTTTGCCTGTTAGGTAAAGGCAGGGATTTTGGGGTTGTTGTTGTTGTTTTGGAAAGCTTTAAAAATAATTTAAAATCTGTTAAAAATTAAAGATATAAATTTAAGCATCTCTTGCATTACACATGTCCTGTTGTTTTGATTTGATCCCTTTTGTTTGCTTTTATGCTGTATTTTATGTTTTGGAGTTATGGTTTTGATTTATATTTTAATATTTTATCATTGCATGCTGCCTACAAATTCTTGTTACTGGGAAGAAAAGAAATGCTGGAAATAAATAAATACCATTTAGGGACACAGATGTTATATGTCTTTCAGCAGACGTTCATTTGTCAGTTTCAAGGATGGGCTATTGCTCAATTCTGAACTGCACGTTTTGCATTTAAAATATTTCTGATTTATTTTGTGTGAAAAAACATCAAAACAATTGAGAGCTATTCGCTTTAAATTTGGAAAATTATTATCAGTTATCATAGACAATATTTAACCAGTCCACTGAACCAGCTTTCCTTCCTTCCTTCCTTCCTTCCTTCCTTCCTTCCTTCCTTCCTTCCTTCCTTCCTTCCTTCCTTCCTTCCTTCCTTCCTTCCTTCCTTCCTTCCCTCCCTCCCTCCCTCCCTCCCTTCCTTTTCCATACCTTTTGTAGATATAAGCAATCAGGCCTGAATAAAAGTTAAAACAGAATGTAACGTTACATTTATAAATATAAATATCTTATTAAATAAAATTAATATAAAGCATAAAACAGTAATAAAATCAGAACAGTAATAAAATCAAAAGAGATATTTTTGTTATTTTCCAACTTGCTGGGAGAATGGGAAACAAACACACATTCACTAGTCTAGGAGCCATGCAAGAGAAGGCTTTCTCCTGATTCTTATAGACAAGCCTCTGGCAGTAGGAATATCTTTAAAACAGCTTCTCCTGCTGATGTCAGAAATGGGGCAGATGCACAGGGGAGAAGTAGAAAGAGTTGAATTATGTGATCAAGTATGAAATGGACAACCTATGACTTTCATATGAGAAAGGCTGATGAACTGATTAAGGATAATTGACAGATCACTCAAACGGAAATTGCTTTCAAGCTTGGCATTTCACAGGAACGTGTGGGTCACGTTATTGATGTTCTTCAATATTGGAAGCCTTGGTCACGATGGATTCTTCACAGCAAAGATGACAGCGTCAAGCAGAGTTCCAACATACATGAAGGAAATGTTGGAGAAACACATCATTCTTAAGCTTCATACCTCCCATGCTAACCAAGAGACAATGGTGAAGTTGGATTTCATTATTTTATCCTATCCTCCATATACTCTAAATTTGGCATTATATGTCTTCTACTTTTTTCCACAACTGAACATCTGTTCCACAACATGGACATCTGTGTGATTAAGAAGCAGAAGTAGGAAGGACAGTTAGGATCTGGTTGAAGAGACAAAATATGGAGTTCTTTCATGATGGCTTTAAGAAACATGTCCATTGCTAGTGTAAGTGTGTACCAAAGGGTGGTGGAGATATGGAGAAGTATGTATAGGCCACAAGAGCTTATTTCAAGAATTATTTTCCTGCTCTATTTATTAAAATATTTCTATTTACACTACGAAATCTATAATTATGAAGTAGAGGCATTACTTTTCATTTAACCCTTCCATAGGTTTTGTATCTTACACTTTCCAGTTTCTAGTATCTGAATAAAAATTACTTATCTAGAACTGTGTTCTTGCATTGCTGCCTACAAGACCTCTAGTTCCGTATCAGTCGGAGAGAGAACCATTTAAGGCTTTAAAGATCAAAATCTAGAGCAGATTCCTTGTACCAGCATCATGTTATTACTGTACCTTGTACCAGTAAGGAGACTGGCTGGTGCATTTTGCACCAATTGTGATTTCCAGACACTTTTCAAGGAAGCGTTGTATAGAAAATGTTGCAGAAGTTAAGACATATTGAACTTTCACAAAGGTTAGTTCAAGAAATGTTATGGCTGGCACAGTAACTGTAGTTGTGTAAGCATTTTTTCTTGTCAGATCCACTGACAGCTGGGAACAAGGAGCACCTTAAGCTCTGAATCTGTTCCACACCCAAAGGCTTCACTTCAATTGCTGAGTACACCTTTCTTGTTATCAACTGCATCTGCCTTGTCTAAATTTAATTTTAACCTGTTCTCTCACAACAATTCCATTATTTAAATGAGACAGCATTAAGTTGGATGGGAAGGAGCAATGGAATTGAATATCACCAACGTCCTGAGGTCATCTTACTCCAAAACTCCCAAATGAGTTCTGCCAGCATTTTTATTGAGGTAAACAGCATAAGAAGCAGAACAGAATGCCGTGGAAAGCAGAGGTCACCGACCTGTGTATCAAAGGTTGTCTCCCAGAACTACCTTCTGGACATGTCCTGACAAGCAAGAATCACTGTAATGCAGTGCCCCCAAGGCCCCAAACTGCAGGTGCTACCCCCCAAAACAGATAACAGGACAGATAACCGAATAACAGAGTTGGAAGAGTCCTTGGAGGTCTTCTAGTCCAACTCCCTGTTCAAGCAGGAAACCCTACACCATTTCAGACAAAGCCTGTCTTATGCTGTCAAAATGGCCAAAAGGTTCAGGAGGACCAACAGATTGCCGTTCCCCATCAGTTCTCAAAGAAAATCATTCACTAAGGATGAATTAGGATGTGGTCTCAGTACCATATCCTTTGAAATGGATAATGGGTCTAGATAATCAGCTTGATCCAAAAATATCTGGACCTGTAAGGCCACCAATTTTTCAAAGACTTTACCCAAGAATGCACTATTTGAGACTAGCCTGTTATGAAAAAAATGTCTGAATGAAGGGAAAGGTCCCCCCCCAACAAAGGCCTTATAACGGTTTCTTTTGAAGAAACAGACACACGGATCACCTCTTTTAACCTTGGCACTTACTCCAGATTTAAATGCCCTCAGGTATTCATCTGTCCATATATGCTGCCCATGCCCTTGAAATATATAAGCTGGAAGAAATTCATATCAGCAGGACAAGCAGTGCTCAATTTAGAATTTAACCCTGATCTTCCCCAATGGAGACCATTTGACTTTTTCCACAAAGAACATATCTTTCAAAGCACGCTCCCAATTGTTCTATTTCTATTTTGGAAAAGCGTTGTAGATGCAGAGGAGAAAGACAAGGCAACCCCACCTGTGTTTCTCATTCAATTTCAAATCTTGGGCAAATAATAATAATAATAATAATAATAATAATAATAATAATAATAATAATAATAATAATAATAATAATAATAATAATAATAATAATAATAATAATGTTGGAAGGGACCTTGGAGGTCATCGAGTCCAACCCCCTGCTCAGGCAGGAAACCCTACACCATTTCGGACAAATGGCTGTCCAGTCTTTTCTTAAAACTTCCAGTGTTGGAGCATTCACCATTTCTGGAGGCAGGTTGTTCCACTGGTTAATTGTTCTAACTGTCAGGAAGTTTCTCCTTAGTTCTAGGTTGCTTCTCTCTTTGGTTAGTTTCCACCCATTGCTTCTTGTCCTGCCCTCAGGCGCTTTGGAAAATAGCTTGACTCCCTCTTCTTTGTGGCAGCCCCTGAGATATTGGAACACTGCTATCATGTCCCCCTTCGTCCTTCTCTTCGTTAAACTAGACATACCCAATTCCAGCAGCCGTTCCTTATATGCTTTAGCCTCCAGTCCCCTAATCATCTTTGTTGCTCTTCTCTGTACTCTTTCTAGAGTCTCAGCATCTTTTTTACATCGTGGTGACCAAAACTGGATGCAGTATTCCAAGTGTGGCCTTACCAAGGCATTGTAAAGTGGTATTAACACTTCACGTGA
>NW_015389518.1:47928-64152 GCF_001527695.2 Protobothrops mucrosquamatus
CACTGTACAGGAAGGCCTTGACTTGCTACCATTTGTTTAACAATTGTTTCAAGTTACAATGACACTGAAAAAAATGACTGATAGTGGTCCTTGCACTTTAGACTGGTGGAGTGTTCCTGGGATCACATGAACAAAATTTGAACACTTAGCAGGTATCGATGGTGGTTGCAGTGTCCCAGGGTCACATGATTGCCATTTATGCCCTTCCCAGGGGATTTCTAACAAGCAAAGTCAATAGGAATGCTGGATTCGCTTAACAAGTATGTGATTCTTTTAACAACTGATTTGCTTAATCACCGCAGCAAAAGGTCATAAAATTGGGCATGATTCACTTAATGATTGCATTGCTCAGAACTGGAAGTTCTGGTACCACTTGTGATCATAAGCTGAGCAGTGCCTTTATGTGTAAATAATGTTTGCGGTATCTTGTATCAATTAGCAGTTTTCTAAACATTGTCCATTTTTCCCTTAGTTTAAGGTCCTATTAACATAAATTGACCCAAACTTCTTTTAAAATGCGAACCATCCTCTTTTCCTCTTTGATAGATAAATCTTTTTTTTAAAAATGTATCTATCACTGTTTATCTAGTATTTTCACTTAGTATATCTTTGCTTTAGATTATTTTGATGAGGAGAGCCAGCCACTTTTAATTTTAGATTTGCCCAGTGGTGGGATTCAAATATGTGAACAACCAGTTCTCTGTGTGGATGCTGCTTCTGGAAGTCCATTCTGGGCCTGGGCAACAAAAAATTAGCTACCAGTTCTGCTGTGTGAACTGACTGAATCCCATCACTGGATTTGCCCATTTGTGATGTCTCTTAGGATTGGGACACTAAAATCAACAATCAAACAATTCATGGCAGCATTATTTTCATTTGCTACTTCGTTGGAAGTTTCAAGCTTCTTGTCATGGTTCCGATAGATGAAACCCATCACAAGAACTTCGAGGCAAAATTCTTCCTTAAAGAATATTTAGTCGGGAAACAAAGTATTGGCACTACATAGTTGAACCCCAAAACTAAATTCCCTTCCCCCTGATACAAGTAACAAAGTATAATTTCCACCTCCCAATAAACTGTCATAAAACCCATCCCCCAATTAGCTTCAAGTGCTGGCTTTCTCCTCAGCTCCTTAGCCCGCCAAAACATTATCAGCTCATCCTTGAGTTCCCATGGCAGCATTATTATTATGGCTTACTGAGCCTACATCCCAACCCCCCCCCTCTGCACCTGAATTCTAAAAGTAAAGAAAAGCATGTTAAAAGAGAAGAGAAAATGGCTGCATTTTCATCATACATACATACATACATACATACATACATACATACATACATTCACGTGTACAGGTATGCAGGTCTTGGCGTATTCGGGTCTTTTCCTGTGTAAGATTGAGAGTATCTTGGCGACGTTTCGACGAGGTCCCACTCGTCATCTTTAGGCTGGGGTCTTCGGCTTCGTGCCTGTGTGAGCAAAGTGTGATCGGAGCTGCCGTCTCTCTATAAATACTGGTGGGGGTGGGTGGAGTGCTGGCTTAGTTGCTGTAGGTGGATTGGTTGGCTGTGTGGGAGCCATTGTTTGTGGATTGTTTGGCTGTTTCGTAACATCCTAAGTAGTTGAGGTGCTGGCTGTGTGACCATTAGTCTTTTGTGTTATAACGACCTGGGTAATGGGTTGTGTGATTACATCCTGAGATCTAGTGTAGTGATATCCTGAGTTTTGTGTTGCAACATCCTGGGTGGTTGGCTGTGTTGTAACATCCTGAGCTTTAGCGTTGTAACCTACTGAATTCTGTGATGTGATGTCCAGAGCAGAAGGCTGTGATGTAGCATACCGGGCTTTGGTTTGGCTCCGAGTTTGCGGTCTAGATCTGTGTTCATGGTGTGTGTCCGTTTGCTTTGTGTGGGGGTCGGAGGGAGGTGCAGCAGCTGGTGATGTCATCGTGGTTTGGCTTCTGGATGGTGGTTGCATTTCATCTGAGGAATGGGTTTGGGCTTGGGCTTGGGTTTGGGTCTGGTGAGGGTGAATGGTGGTGGCATACTGTGTTGTTCTGGGTCCGGTGTCAGTTTTCATGGCTAGGACCCGTTTGTTGATTAGGGCTAGTTTCCAGATATCTGGTAGGCGGGAGGTATCGTCACATTTATTCATGTTGTGAGGGTGTTTTTCTATTTTTATGGCTTCCATAATTATTCTCTTGTTGTGGTGTTCAGTTTTGGAGATTAGTTTGGTTCCTTCAAAATCAATTGATTTTGTAAAATGTAAAAATGTAAAAAAGAATACCAGAGGAATTGAAATGAACAACTTTCATTTGGTTAAGGGCTACAGCACATTAGGTTAAAACCCCGACCCCACCCTATTCCTAACCCTATAAAAACTAATAAAATCTATACAAAAATAATAATAACTGAGAAGCAGAAGGTCCTTAACATTGATTTGTTCCAGAACATATTTTTAATATAAAAATAAATGCTCACCTCATCATAATGAAGAAAGGTATATCTGGCAAACTGCAGGTCAAAAAAAAATCTAACAGAGATGTCAACAGTGTGATCACAGGAGTTGTACTCTATGTAATTTATAAAATGAGTCTCATTACAATGTACCATCCCTTCAGGATATTCCACAGATACTGGATGATAGAGATTCCAAGACTGATTGTGTTGAATCAGACGCTGTATGTAAGGACCCACCTCAGCTAACCACCCAAGAAAGCAGAACTCTTGAAACAGGCATTGTCTCAAAAGGATACTTTTATTAGGGGTTAGTGACAGTAGGGAAGTCAAGGCAAGATCTCGGGAAAATCCTGCTGGAACGGTATAATTAAACCAGCAATATTCCTCCTCCCACCAAAATCATAATGTCCATTTGAAATCCAGCCAATCCACAGGTGGCAAAATGAGCGGGTAACTGGTACAGTTGGCAAGCATCTCAAGGTCTTCTCCAGCTTTCGTTTCTCTGTAGCCATCTCCCTTCTCCACATTCCTTTCTCAAGTGGATAGAGGTGGAAGAAGAAAAGCAGAAAGCGAAAGTTATCCCAAGCAAAAGCAAATATCCCTCCTCCCCCCAGCAAAATGGCAGGCCCCAAAGCAAAGTACAAGAGACAACAAGAATTTGGGGACCTGACACTGTATCTGACCTTTTGCTTCAGATGAGTGTTGAGCATAAATTGCATTGTATCCCTATTGAATTTTGGGATTTAAATTTATTTGTGTTGCAAACACTTTGAATAAGAGAACTAAAGCTTGGTTTAGGCATTCAGAAAGGATTGCACTTTCCACTTAATTCTCTGCATGCACCTGCGTATAAAAGAAAATTGTTAGACATCAACATCGAGAATGTTAGAGAGAAACTCCAGCTCAACTCCCACATATATTACTTTTCTAGTTGTAGAGAGTTTATCATTCTTTATCTGAAGGTTAAAGT
Source organism: Protobothrops mucrosquamatus (assembly GCF_001527695.2). Lineage (NCBI taxonomy): Eukaryota > Metazoa > Chordata > Lepidosauria > Squamata > Viperidae > Protobothrops > Protobothrops mucrosquamatus. The sequence goes on from NW_015389518.1 coordinate 51,349, forward strand.
GGTATAGCTAAAACAGACTTCGCAACCCCAACATTTCCTTAACCATGAGTCATTGTGCTGTATGTTTGGAGATGAACCGTGTCTTCCTTTTCTTCTTCCTTTTTTTCTCTCCTTCCTTCTTCTCTAGAAAAAAAAATTGGGCTACTCTAGCAGCCCAATCCAATGAAAACTGCTAATTAAGCAAGTTTTGATGAATTCAGGAGGTTGGTTTTTAAATGAGTTGAAAACTGCAAGGTAAATCATTTCAGCAAACTTATTGGAATGAAATCACAGGAAAGAATTCTTTCCTCTGCATTCAAAATGTAATATAATTGAAAGACCTATAATGAAATTTGTAGAAAAACCTGAAATATATTCTGAGAAATCTTTTGGGGATATATATGCTTGTTATCTGATTTGGAATAATGTGGTTGTCTTAATTTTTGGGCTGAACTTTATTGCTTTGCAACGGCTATTTCTGAAAGAGGCAAGAGAACTGAGAAACGTAATATTAATTTGGTCATCTGGGAATCTGGCATGTTAGATATTTTGGGCAAAGTTTCATTATTGTATGTGTTCACTGTAAAATGCAGAATTTTGAAATGATGTATTGGGATGAAAGTTTTATATGCAGAGGAACAGCATGAAAAAAGATGAAAAGTAACCTTGAACAAGAATATGTTTGGCACTTAACAACATTTCGTCTTTTCTGGAGTTAGTTTGAAATTGGGCACAATGACTTTGTCCTTCAAATAGGAGGGCAATATAACCTGGTTCATATTGTGCACTTCTATGAGAGGCTGCCAGCGTCATTTAAAAATCCAATATGAAACTGCATTCAGGCTGTTCAGAGAGCATTTCAGCAGGGAGTCATAGAAACCAAATGAAATCAGTTAGAACCATTGGAGAATAGACATGCGTGATGAAAATTGATTTATTATAAAGCATGCCACGAAACAAAAAAAAAAATCTGGTCAACATTTCTGGCAATAATATGCTTTTAGATTTTTTGGGGGTAAATTCATTATAAAACACATGATATGATTTAGGTTTGGTCTGAAGGTCAATATGACATTAATCAAAAACTTAATTTTAATAAAAATATACTTAGCTTTAATTTAGTAAGACTTACTCCCATTCTTCTGTCTTTTCATTTTGTAATAGTTATGTCATGTCAACAATGGACAAAAACTGAGGGGAACAGCAGATAAAGTAGGGAATAAAGGAACAGGCCAACAAGCAAATACTTTGTTTTGCTCAAGGCCTCAGGCAGTTAACAAATAAGTGAAATATTTGGGTGAATAGTTGGCTATGTAATTTCTGTACTTCATGCCACTGTGTGTTGTTTTTAAAGGTCCAATTTATTGCTATTTCTCTCAAGTACCATGCAGTTTATGCACTAGTGCAATCAGGACTTTTCAGGATCCCCTTAATTTAATTAAAAGATTCACACTTGTAGATCTTGTCCATTTTATTACTTCAAATTGGTTGGGGGTAGATAGTGTTTATGTCATCCTTAAATAACTTCTCTTAATTGCTACATTGTCAATCCCAGTTGCTTAGAATGGAGCTTAAGTGTGCAACATCTCTCATTATTTTTCTTTCTATATTTTGGAGCAAAAAGGACAATCTTCACTAAGCTGGACAACAGTTCCAATAAGTCGCCCACCTCTGAACACTCCTGAAAAGCAACTCTTTATCTGAGGGTCAGGCAAAAAATAATTGAGCCCGGGAGAGGCTGCTTCCCTTCATTTATAATGCTATAATGCCCTGAACCAGTTATACAAAGAAGATCTATTTAGCATTTCATAAGCTCTTTAGTGCAAACTTTAAAAATCTCTCCTTGAGTAGTTTTAAAATTAACTGTTCTCTTATGAATCACACATGCACAAACAAAAGAGCGGACTTGTGTATAAAAGCAGAGCATACAGTACTGGCATTTTTGAAATGTTATCATTCAGTTATTAACTCTCCTCCTTCTCTTCTCTGCTAATGCAAAATGTTATTCCATGCCTGTGGTATATGGCTCTATCTATTAATCCGTTTATCTCTGTCTCTAGGCATGATCAGTTATTCAGACCCTGGAATTTTAATTAGTTAAGGACAAAGAAACCCCAACCCTTTCTTGGCAGAGCAAACTTATTGAAATGCAACACTGCTATTCAAGTCAGATTTCAGAAAGCTTCACAATATAATATACATAAAACATAAGATTAAAAATAAAGGGTTATATTGGTTTAAGTGTGTGATGGAGGTGGGGGAGGTGTAGGTGTGGGGGAGGTCGTGATACATTGAAATAATTAGTTTTCCAGAATATCACTTACTGTTTTTCATTTTTTTAAAAAAAGGCTATCATAGTCTGATATCATAACCTGTTTGATGGGATATGAGTTTGCCTCATGGCAGAAATATCTGGGGTATTTTTTCTTGCCATGATTAGATAAATGACCTGGGCAATGACTATTTCCTTGCTCTGTTAGCTGCAATCCAGAGAAACTGTCAGCTTAGCTTTAGATTTGTGTTTAATATTTGATATTAAAAGAAAAATGATTGTGTACTCAAGGCTTAAATTTCTTTAATATGTTTAATACAAGAACTGCCTGGTATGGAATATTTTTTATTTTAAGATAGGAAGGATATGATTTAGGCTTAGATATCTCCTCTGAAAACCTTGGGTTTAAAATGTAATGCTTCTGTAATAAATATTTGACTGCATTTGGGGAGCTACAGTCTCTATTGTCCACATGCACAGATTAAAGTCAAATAAAAGAACTTAGATAATCCCCCTATCTAAGGTAGATACTGTAACTGGAAGCTGTTTGGCAAGCTTTGTGAGGTAGGGAATTTATTTTTGTTAATGTGTCTAAATAAAGGGATCAGCAGTTACTTAAAATTTCGATGGCCATTTCAAGGAAAAGCCTTCTCCAAAAGCCTTTACCCATTGCATAGAATGGGTAAAACATGACTCCGAGAAAAACAACAACAAGCTGAAGCCTGTCAGTACTGCTGATAAGGGGTTATAACATTAGGTAAGTCATATTTCCTTGGGTAGCAAGAAATGTCTATGAGATTCCCATGTGGCAGTAGAAATCTTTCCTATAGTGGCTCATCACCCACAATGTCTCACAAGAAGCAAAATGAGAGCATTGCTTTCTGAGGATGTTATTGTGAAAAAAAATCATGGATCCTGAAAATCATAACTGGATTGTTTTCCCAAAGTTCTCCCATTGACTTTGGAAGTACACAGGCTTAACCTGTTCCCACTGATTTTAATGACGTTTTAACCACCAAGCCTTTCTTTCTTTCTTTTCTTTTTTTTTTTTTTGGGAGAAGTAGGATGGCTATGTTCCAATTTAAAATGACACACTTGACATCCAAGCACAACGAGCATAAAAAAGCTAATGAACAATTAAAAACAAATAGGTAAACAATAAGACAAAACATTATAAGACTATAGGGGCAAAGAGGGAAGAGTCAGGGAAATTGTTTCCTGCTCACTTAGGGGACACTAGAGATAGGTCTTTTTTGTAATATCAACTCTGAAACAGTCTTCAAATTAATCTATAATGCTTGTTTTTAAATAAGCATTGGGGTAATTAATTAAGATACAGAGTCTTATAATGTTTTGTCTTATTGTTTACCTATTTGTTTTTAATTGTTCATTAGCTTTTTTATGCTCGTTGTGCTTGGATGTCAAGTGTGTCATTTTAAAATTTAAAATTTAAGTTTAAAGAACTTAATTAATTTACAGAAATAGGGGCAAAGAGGGAAGAGTCAGGGAAATTGTTTCCTGCTCACTTAGGGGACACTAGAGATAGGTCTTTTTTGTAATATCAACTCTGAAACAGTCTTCAAATTAATCTATATTTGCCCCTATTTCTGTAAATTAATTAAGTTCTTTAAACTTAAATTTTAAATTTTAAAATTCAATGTATTTTAAACTGCTTAAAATGTACATTATATTTCTGTATAAACATTTTCTGGTTGGGTTAGCTATGTAATAAAGGCACCATTGCCATTGAAATCTGGCTGCTAAAATATGAATTGAAGTTGTTCAGACTAGGTATCCTTAGAAGGTGAGCAGCTTGTGTGAATGCCAAATGTTGCTACTCATTTCCTATAAAATGGATGACAACTTTTCTTTTTGAAATGAGAAAGTCAGAGGAAAGTATAAAGATTATTGTCACTGTTCCATGACTTTCCTGATGAGCATCCAAAATATGTGTAACTTTCATCCCATCTGAAAATGTGGACACTTCACTGAATCCTCTGCTATTTTTGAAAAAAAAATTCCAAATGGAAAATTCAGAATATAAAATAAATTGCAAGTATAGTATTAAAGAGACCTATCAATGAAGCTAAACAACCTAGAATAGAAATATCTTATAGTATAGTATCATAAAAAATCCATAAAAACAAGTGTGGACAAAATAACCTATAAAAATGGTTTAGTTTCAGATGGACTAAATAGATCAGATAGTATTAAATGACCCATAGTTTATGTTTGGGCTAATATAATAAGGTAAGGGAAAATTACAATCCATTTTAGCTTAATGTGCAAACACAAGTGTTGCCTTGTTTTGAACAGAAGCTGAAACCATAAGAGTACATATTGATGCTTTTAAATCTTTGCGGAGATTCATGCAGTTTCTTGAGTCTATCCAGAAGAAAGTTCAAGATAACCTCCCTAGTTCTAGAAGAGTATATTTGTTTGTAATAGTGGCAAATATCTGTAGCTCGGGTGTAGGATGAGAGTGAAGGTTCATTCTCCAAGCTTGTGGGTTGGTTTCTGAATGTTTCATTACCAGACTAGGTGACATCTTCAGCAGAATTTAGAGGAAGTCAGTGTCAGTGTTCTGTTTATAAGGGCTTCAGGTGTGGGTGTGTCAAGTGAGGGTCTGTGGTGGGTCTTGTGATGGGGAAGATACCTTAGGTCAGAGTCAGGGAACTCCACAAGCAATAGACATATTGACCTACAACCAGCCTACAAACCCATCAGAATCCAAATCAACTGCACAGCCAACCATACACCACACTAACCCTCAACCAACCCATGCAAGACCCCCCTCCCACCAGCAGTTCACCTCCCAATGACCCTGACCTGAGGTATTTTCCCCATCACAAGACCCACCACAGACCCTCACTTGACACACCCACACCTGAAGCCCTTATAAACAGTATCTTTGTTGTTCAGTGCAGTTTATAATCCCAATCAATATTGAATTGGGGCATGTAAATGAATAATAACAATCCAGTGCAAACAGAAAGACAAAGGAAAGGAGCATCTCATATTCTAGAAGGGAGTTTAAAATTTCTGTTGCACCTGTTTAGGTCTTCAAACAGAAGGGATGCTCCAGCATCTCTGGATTGCCTGTATCAAGTGAAGAATGGATTGGTAGTTCACAATATCTCTTCCAATTCTACATCTTTGTCAGATTGTTAGACTCCTCCTCTCCTGTCTCCTGATTATTATTGTTTTCTTCAAAATATCCCTCCTTTTCTTTGTCATGCTCATCTCCCCCCATCATTCTTACCTGCCTATAACTTTGGCTGAATAAAACCTAGTATCTATAACCTCCTAATTTACATCTGTAGTAAACGCACCCGAACAATGAAATATATTGCAGATCTTTTCTGAGCTGCTCAAAAGGCCAGTGGAAAGAGCATCTTTAAATGAAGGCAAATCTATTGGGAGGGCTAAATGCGTAGAATGATTTTGTGTCCTAGATTAAACCAAATTTATTGCAGATAAAAGATGACTTTGAGATGGGACTAAATGACTCAGTGAGTCACTTATCCGCTTAGAGAAGCTTTGTGCCAAGGTCATTTGAAAGTAAGGCTGGAAAGAGAATGAATTTGAGCAACTATTAGACACTAATGGCCTTTGACTGGTGGGTCTAAAATGAATTTCTGGCTCTGATCTATCTCTTAATGAACTACTTGCAGCGTGGCATCTTGGCCTACAAATCTCATATAAGAAATGAACCTGTGTGCAGCTCTTAGAAAAGTAATAATAATAAAAATGTTACTATCCCAAAGAGGAATTGGCAGCATTCATTTAATGAAAGCCCTGACATATCAATTGAAGAAGAATCCTTAGTTTTTAAGCAGCTGCTAGACCAACACAATCTATTTTAACCCATTTGTGTAGTTTAGCAATAAAGAAGACTTTTCTGAAAGATTTGTCAATGCTCTGTATGTATTGGAGAAGGTGATTCATTTGGAACAAATGATACTGTATGCATTTATGCTGATAATTTTTGTTTATATTTAGATCCTGCATTTTGCAATGGAATGACAAACAATATACAATATAGGTAGTCCTTGACTTACAGCAGTTCATTTAGTGACCATTCAAAGTTACAACAGCACTGAAAAAAGTAACTTATGACCATTTTTCACTTATGCCAGTTGCAGCATCCCCATGGTCACGTGATCAAAATTCAAATGCTTGGCAACTGGTTCATATTTATGATAACTATGATTTATTTTTTATTTTTTTTAATAAAGATTTTATTGCGTTTTTTTCATAAACATATGTTAATTTTTCCAATCAACAAGTTGTCTGGAGTTTGCTATGCTAATACATGTTCAATTCCTAATCCTTCATTCTTTCCTCTAGCCAACAATAAAATAGGTCCCAAATTTGATAATAGTTTGTATCTTCTTTATATTTCAGCCTCATAGTTAATCTGTCCATCTCTGCACCTTCCAATATTTTCCTGATTATTTCTTCTTCTGATGGCAATCCTTCATTCTTCCAGTATTGTGCAAAAATTATTCTCGCTGCTGTGGTGATGTGTAAGATTAAATATAATTTCTGCTTATTAGTCTTTTCAGGCATACAGTAATACCTAGTAAAAAAAGTTCAGGTTTAAAATCCACTTGTATGATAACTATGATTTATGATTGCAGTATCATGGGGTCATGTGATCACCTTTTGCAATCTTCTGACAAGGCAAGTCAATGAGGAAGCCAGATTCACTTAACAATCATGTTACTAACTTCACAAATGCAATGACCCACTTAACAACTGTGGCAAGAAAAGTCGTAAAATGGGGCAAACTCGCTCAACAAATGTTTCACTTAGCAACATAAATTTTGGGCTCAATTGTAGTCATAACTCAAGGACTATCTATAGATCCTGTACAAATCAGACATAAATATTCTTAGTTTTAGCAGAGGAGATTCTGTAAGGGTGCTCTCTGAGCTTGATTATTGTCTTGCAGACATTTCACTATCAAACTAAGTAACACCATCATTAAGGACCTTACTGTTCAACCCTGAGCTACATATTGAAAGTTAATAAGCAGAAATAAAATTAATAAGAAATTTTGAAAGAGAAACAGAGAAGCAGATGCAGAAGATAAGTGCTGTGGAAACTTGAGTATAATCAGGTTGGAATATATGCATTTCCACCTATTTATAGGAATTGAACCATCCTCCTGATTTCTTTCTTTTTCCTTCCTATGTTTTCCCTATGTTGTGTATCTTTGCAATTGTCAGCCTAAGAGCAGGCTTTCCTGTAGAACCGTTTAAGCTGGCAAGCAATGGGCATACACATTCTAGTGGTATACACAAGGGGATGGTCAGTCACAAAAATCAAGATGGTGGTTGTGCTGTGTATCAAAATTCTATCCCTTTTTATGTACAAAAAGGTAGGGCTTAGATTGCACTGCTATGAATCCCTCTTGACTTTTTTGACACCCTCACCCAGAAGACACCATTGTATTCATCCATAAAAGATGCTGTTTCTTAATGATACTTAATCTTATCAAATGAAATGCAACTTTACTACTAATGCTCCTTTATCATGAAAATAATCAGAATCTTTGGTCTTCTCTACCAAAATGATGAATACAATGAACATCTTTATTTAAAAGTTGAATGTGCCAAAGGTTGTACCCTTTTTAATGATTAGAAATATTAATATTTCACCTTTAACTTAATTTGTACTATAAAAATAAGCTGATAGACTAAAAAGCAAGGAAAACAGTTTGAGAAACAAACAAGCAGCATCACAACGCTGAAGGTAAGAGGCCATTAAAAACACACTTTCCATTTCGTTTTCTGCTTAAAAATGCTATCGAAGCCAGATAAAATTCATAATCTGATGTAGGAAATAGAATGCCTCCCAAGAACCTAAAGAACTCCCCAATAATCTTGCCAAATTTACCTCAGAGGGTAAAGGATAAAGAGAACTTCCTCAGGCAGTGAACTTCCTAAGGCAGTGTTTCTCAACCTCAGCAACTTTAACTTGTGTGGATTTCAACTCTACAACTCTGCTTTAGTTTTAAGATATGTGGACTTGAACATCTTAAAATTGTTGAGGTTGAAAAACATATTAAGAATGGCAGAAGCACAGAATTTGTTGATTCAGCCTGGAAAGCTCCTCTGTACCAGTTTATTTAAAGCAGAGGAAGTAACATTTTTTTTTCTGTTTAGGACTTGATTTCCTCAAGAGTATTTCCTTCAGGGCTAGGGGACATTCAAGCAAGCATCAAGTGGTGTCAGGGACAACTTTGCATTGGAAAAATCTCTTAGTCCACTAAATATTCTTCTTTTTGCTAGATAACAGATAAATTTACACTATCAAGTGGGACGAAGGCATGGAGAAAGCAGCTCTAAAGTTAGAAATATCATATACATAATAAAGTATTCTTGAGACTGATGCTTGCATGAATGACAATAAAGGTAAGCTTTACTAAGGAAATAATATGATGATAGAAAAGCCTGGGTTAATTAAGTTTATGTATATCTAAGAGCCTTCAGTATGCTCTCCATTATAAGGAGAGACAGATGAGAATCTGAACTATACAGATCAGGGTCAGAAGAGAAAGAGAACTGAAATGAAAGAGGAAGAAAGTGGTGAAAACTTGAGATTATCATTCTAAATGATGGAAGAATGTTAAGCAGAGAAATGTAAAGTAGGTATTTTAAATAAGAAAAGAGATAAAAGTACAAATTTCTGCCATTTATCTCTGTATGTACAGTCAATAGGTTTGTAGGCATCTAAAACCGTTGCTTAGGAAGTTGAATTCCATTACGTCTATATTTGATTCCTTTATTTCCCAAGAAGAAAGCAGGAGGGAAGGAAGAGATAGATCATATTTGAGGTGTAAACAAATCTTCTGCACAGAGCTATGAAATTAGAGAAGGAGTCACTTGAAATCAGCCAAAGGGTCATATGCAGAGGGCCAGGGATCACCTACTCCTAGTTTGGAAGAATTGCACTTGCATTTCCAAATCAAAGTTTGTGAGTTTGCTTAAACTCCACATAATTATGGTAACATCTTAAAAAGTTTATACTGTTTTGCCTTGAGAAAAGTGAGCAGCTTTACCTATTATTAACAGTTCCATGTCGAATCTTTTTTTATTATTTATTTATTTACTTAGTCATTCAAAGTTGCTCTGATGGACTCTGGGCAAGATATCCATAAAAAATGGATAAAAAATCCATAAAAACAGATAAAACATAAAACCACACAAATAGCCCAGAATAAAATGACCTTATGAGCAATGTTTATCAAATAAAGCAAAATAGAGCCTCCCCAAATACAATAATACATTATGCCGTGTTGTGAAGTATAGGTTTCTGTAATAATACTGGTAAGTATCAGATCTGATTAAGAGGAAACTTCCTAAAAAGTTGGTTCAGCATTTCTCTAAAGCAGAATATTTAATATTGTAAGTTGCCCAGAGTTACCCTGTGGTAAGATGGATGGCCAATGGATTTTACAAATAAACAAATAATAAATGAATAAATAAATAAATAGTAAGTAGCTATTATATTATAAGTATCCTCCTAGAAAATGGAATACTTAATGATGACAAAAGGGCTTTGAAAATAGCATGGATAAGTCTAGCATTTCTTTCTCTAAAAGCATACTGTATCCATTTTTAGGATCAATTTATAGTGAGATTTCAGAAGAGTGTCATTTACAGAAAACAAGAGGGCCTGAAGCACAGAGACCAATCATTCTTGGTTTCTTGGTAGAGCTGAAGTCTTGTAAATAGCATTGACAAAGTAATGAAAATTTTCTCCACCACAATATACGGTGGTGCCGTGTTCTGAAATTTAATAAATGTTTTGATTAAAATCAGATCAGTTGTCTCAATTCTAGTTGCTCTAGGTTATTGTCACTCTGTTTTTCTTGCCTGTCACCTTGGTTGTTTTGTCTTAAAATGAGAGACATTAGTTTTGAGCTGACAACACAGATTATTTTGTATTTGTCACTGATTAATAATTCTGCCTATAATTCAGAGAACGTAACCCTAAATAAAAGAATGCAAGGCAATTATGCAGCTTGAAAGATCTTAATATTTTAAACATGCTTGCGTAACCAGCCTAGCCCTATAATATTTTGCACTGTGGTTGTCAAACTAATGGAAATGAAAACAGTAAGGATGTTTATATTCAGTAAGGCTTGTTGAAGGCTTGATCTTGCTGCCTACTAGTTTAAAACACACCATCCATTGCTTAATTCAGGAAGACAAGGTGAAGATGGGATTTAGGAACATCAAACAATTTATACCTGGTCCATGAGGTTTTCAGATGCATTCACCTGATCAATCCATTCTTATTTATTAAAAGGCTTTATATAGGTAGATTCACATAAACTCTGTATAGAAACTACACTAGTTAGACGCTGTGAACTGGTTCAGTGATATGTGCAGCAAATGATAATGATGCCCTGCTCACATTATGTTCTTGTGCCTCAATGTCTGATGCAATGTTTAAGAATGGCATAAAAATATATGTGCCACTATTTCTCTCCTTGCTTTCTCAGAGACTGGCCCAGTATTAATAGTGGCATGATCTGCCAAATGCTGAGACTCATAAGCCTCAGGAAGACTCATCAGAATATATGCAATTCATCCAATATTCTTTGTTTTTAAGAATCAAGGAGGTGAAATAATGGGAAGGAAAGGCCAGCTCAAGTTGTAGCTCCTATCATTTTTTCCAAGGATGCTTTGAACCTGTGATAATACCTGGCAACATTCTAGAATGAAGTTGACACAATCTCAGTCCCTACTTTGCCTAGTAATTCATCCCTTGCTCCAGTAGCATCTGTCTATTGCTGTACATCTACTATTGCTACTGCCTTTTATGGGGAATTTTTGAAGGCTACCTTATCCAACCTTCCTTCAAAGTGATAGGCTTCCCCAGGGAGATAAATTACAGAAAGCAATTCTACTTTTTTCCTCTTGTATATTCATGCATATCTGACTAATACTCGATCAGGAATTCTGTGGATGGATTCCGTTGAATCACGGACACATGAGACTGCAAAGAAAGAAATGAACCCTATTTCTGCAATGATTGTTTTTATTTTTTTAAAAAAAACCTCTGCACATTGCTTTAGAACAAGAAGACTTCAGAAACTGAGATTTAACCCATCACCACAACAGCTATGATTAAACCCAAATTGAAGAATTAAAATGCAAACGTAGGTCTGAAAAGGCAGCAAATGATGTTATTTTGCTAGTTCATTAATTCTTTGGTTCAGAAAATGCTTAACAAGATGCAAGAATCAATAGTGAGTGGATGACAAAGCAGTTACAAGGCAAATATGGGAAAACAAAAAGAATGAACTGTGTTATAAAGCTAAGCCTAAGTGTTTATCCCTCATTGAGTAATATCGTTCTCCAGAATGGGAACAGACTAGAGAGTTGGAAGGGTATGGTGATTGGACTCAGAGTGCTAAGATAATTATTATTCAGTTAGAAGTCTTAAGTGCTTTTCCATTTAAGTGGCAAAGAGAACAATGGAAATCTTAAATGGGTTTTGAAGTGACATAGCAAGCAATAAATGTCAATTAGTGCTAATGGCAGAAACTGCAAAAAAGCACTTTCTTTTCTTATCTTGCGTACAAAGTAAAAACTAATGATGTGTGCACCAGAAGGTATACAAATAAATGCAGAATAGCAGCATAAGCTTTTAAAAATATATGCATTCAAAATCTAGCTTCCAATATGGATGTTACTACACTCTTGTTGAGAGAAAAATCTTCATCAGGGTCCAGTCCAAGCTGGGAATAAACAAAATGGAGACTGCTTTAGAAAGAAGGTTGCAGTTTATTAAAGAGGAGAGCCAGATGGCTCTGGGAAAAACTGACCACATGTAATAGGGAGTGGGTTTTTATACCTTCTTGGGCTTTTGTTTGGAGTTGTTCCTGTGGCATGAACTTTGACCTGAGTCTGAGTATGTCTTTCTGGTATTCTGATGATGGTGGGTTAATCCTTTTATGTCCCAAAGGTCATATCCTGCTTCCCTGGGGCTGATGGCTGATGAGTGTTGGATTTTTTGGTGTGAGGGATTGTTGATTCTAGGGATCTTTATTTTTCTAATCCCAGCTTCCTGGCTCCAATCTTTCTGACATGAGTATCACATCTGCATTTCTGTAGACCTGGTTTCTGTTTGGGACAGAGAGACTGGGGGGTGTGTGTGTTTCTGCCTTTAAGATCCTTTGGGGAAATATAATATTCTGCCTTTTAATATTCCCAAAATATTTCTTTCTCTGGGGGAGGGCTGACTTCCCACACTCTTAACTACCAAAAATATGGCAGTTATTAGATTTGGATATATCTTTTGCAGATGGGCAATATGCAATACCTGTAATTACAGTGTAGAAAACCGGGACCTGAGTCTCCCGGCTTGGTTTCAGACCTCGTCCGGGGGCTGATTCATGAGTTGTCATATGAAGACACCAGACCAGGTTTCCTCGGGATGAGATCAGCCCAGAATAGTCTCTGGGGACCTCCTTTATTAGCAATCATCAAAGCAAATTGCAGGCAGAAGCGACAAGCAGGGGGGTGAGCCGG
>NW_015389518.1:67542-77413 GCF_001527695.2 Protobothrops mucrosquamatus
TTCACACTGGAAGGTCTTATCAGGAAGTGATAATATTATAGCTTGTGTAGACAGCTTTGTTGACTTGCTTCTTAGTTGTCTGTCCTTACGTGTTTGCAGCTGCAGATTGCAGCCTAACACGTAGGCATGAAGAAGTGTAGAATTAAGCATACTGAAGGTTACAAGATGGAGTGACTTATGCTATATTCCAACATTACAGATCTGGTGGATTGTTTTTTATGGCTACTGTTTAAAGTGCCTTCACTAAAGATCAGAGCCCGCTTAAAATTTACAGTTTAGTATTTCTGTTTTGTTTTGCTGAAAGTGCTTATGTGTAAGATTCAAGGTCCTCCATAAAAATCAAAGTGGGTTTATTTTGCAAATGTACGGTATTCAAAGCAGTATTGAATCAGCAGAATAGAAATGGTTTCTTCTTGTTTTTTTAAAAAAATGCTTTTGAGTTATTGTTGACTCCTGGTGACTGCCTGGACAATAAATGAATGAATTTAGCATGGTCATTAAGCAGCACAGAGCCTGGATTAGTCTTTGTAGGGTTTTTTTTGGCAAAGATTTCTGGAAGTGTCGCCATTTCTTCCTTCCTAGGGCTGAGAGTAGAGGGACTGGGCCAAAATCACTCAGCTGACTTCGGTATCATGGTTTTTAGCTTTAACCACTGCAATACACTTCTCTCTGTATAAGAATAAAATACATCTAGAACTGATTACACTGACTTCATTTTCCAACTAAGGCAATTGAAGTCCTCACCTGAAGAACATATTTTCTTATTGGTTAGAATATAATGCATCACTTATGTCTACAGTATTCCATGCTATCATGAAAGTTCCATATAAATCTCTGACTCATGAAATGTTTGTATTCACATTTTAGTTGACACATCATTGTGAAAGGATTTCTACAGAATACAACTTATTCCAGTGAATTCCTAAAGTGAAGTAATCTAAGTTGTAGCAGGAAAAAGCTGCAGTAAAATATTTTCTTCTTCCATTTTGAGTAAAAAAGCGTAAGCATTCATATAAGATAGGAATATAAAATGACTGCAGGGGAAAGGAGTTAAGACAGATGTTCCCTAATATGCTTTAATTCAAAGATACTGTGCATTGAATTTATCTTTTAAAAAAAATTCTCAGTGATAATTTCTTTATAGTGAAAATCATTTAAAAATTGGATTCATATCTCAACAGTCTGAAGTACTTTTCGCTTTTAATATCCCTCATTTCTAGGGCATTACAAAGTTTTAGATATTATCAGCCAGTATTCTAAAGAAAATACATTCCGAAGCCTTGGAGTCATTTTACATTGGATTCAAAACTAAATGGTAATATCATGATTCCTTAGTTCTTGTCACACATAACTCAGAAGCAACAAACAGTAGCATAATAATAACATTCATGGGCATCATAGAATGATTCTAAAACTGGTTTTGTATTTGCAGTACCATATGATTTCACATGTGATAATAATATCTTTGCATTACTAGCCTTTGAAATAGGTTCATTATTATGCTTTAAAATATATATTAGGGAAGATTCTTTTTTTAAAAAAACTTTCTTAATCTATGAAATACTAAATGAAAATGAAAGAAAACAAAAGGACAAGTTGTCATAATCCTATGACCACTTTCAAAAACAATAAATCAAAAGAACCAGGACTTTTTAAAAAAATATACCATAGGGATGAACTATGTTTATTCTATATATCTCAATGTCCTTACATTTCTATAGGGAACCTGCATTTCGTACAAAACAAGGTAACTAGTTATTAGGGTTGAGAGCTACTACGGTATACCAGCAGTCACAACTATTTTCCAGTCACTATTCTGATTAAAAATATGCTTCTAAGTCTAATTCAAAGTTATGTTTGTGACCTAAAGGCTGTGTGGCTCGGCTCTACAGTTAAGGAGCATATCTTCCAGATGGGGGTCTGCCTGGTCTGTGTGAGTGTTGAGGGTCTTACCTTCCAAAAGTGAAGTGTATAAAGATGCAAAGGCAGACCATTCAGTTTAGAATGGCCTGACCCTAATGGAGACATTGGCACCTTCCAATTTATCTTTCCACAAAACAATGTTATTTGAGCATTTGAGAGCTTCAGTATATGATGGCTTTCCTGCTAGGGCAGCCATGCATAATAGCTACTTACATCATTTGAGGGTTTTTAAGGTCCCAATCCCTTACTTAAACTTGAAATACCATATCAATCTAATCAGATAACCCAAGCAAAGACTTCTTGATCAAGCAGCACTTTATTTGATCAAATTAAGCAGCTGGGTGGCCAACAATCTGGAACACTGGCAGAATTACATCCAGAAGTGCCAGACATGGCACTTCTGGATGTAATTGGTAGCATTGCTTTATAAACTTTGTTGGCCAATGAAAATCAGACAACAGAGCCATTACATCATAAGAAAGACACCAATCATTCCTGTACACTCCCTTATTCCCTCCTTCAGTGTATCACATCCATGTACATGTTTTCCACATTGGCATGAAATTTCTCTGGTGCAAAAGCTGATTACAAAAGGCAAGAAAGCAACAGTTAGACTAAAGAATTTCCCTTTGTTCCAGAACCCTTCAGTTTTATAGTAAAATGCCAGGAATCTTATTCAACTAGTGGTATAGAAATACTTGTAAATCAGCGGTTCCCAATCTTTTCTATATCCCGCACCCCTAGAATGCTTCTGATATATTCTTGCACCCCTTACAAAAGTAATACCTGGTTATGCATATACACTATAATTTTGAAACCTAAACCCAAGTTTTTGCACCCCCTGGAATATTGTCTTGTACCCCCAGTTGGGACCCCCTGTTAGGAATTAATGACTACAGTATTGTGAAATCTTATTTGTGAGTAATTGCCACTGAACTCAGAGGAGATCTCCTGCAATTTTATTTTTGAGCTCTATAATAGCAGAATAACAGGGTTGGAAGGGACCTTGAATGTCTTGTAGTCCAATCCTCTGCTTTGTTTTCTGGAGGTCATCAGGCTTTTTCTATTGATAATTCATAGGCTGCTTTTATTTCAGGTGTAGAAGATGGTACTCCTCACTTTTATTTTGAGTCTTCCCTACGGAAGGGATGCATCAGATATATAAAAAAATGCATCTCATTGTTTATATGATATTCCAATATGTTCTAATTTAAATGTCTTGCTAAAATAGTCAGCTTCCTGTTCTGGTTTTCTGCCAGCTACTGCATGTATATGGATAATTAGTGAGAGCTGCATATAAACCATTTATTAGCAATTCTGATTCATGTTGCTGAATCATGTACTGATCTCAGGAAGGCAGTTATCTTCAGAAGCACCATAGCTGACAAAATTGACTACATCAAACAGAACATCAACTGCAAATCCTGTAATGTGTTTTAAATTATTGAATACAAACTCAGAATATCAATTTCAGTATGTAGGTTAACAGCAGCTGAACTAGAGAGAGATTTTAGTAACCATTAATCTCTCCAACTAGCAAGTATCTTTAGTTCTAACATTGTGATTTGTTAATATTGTTAGTTGAACCAGCAATGCCAAAAAAAAAAAAAAAAAAAAAGAGGAAATAAAATGAAAAAAATAGTTTAATGCATAAAATTGACATCCTAATCTTAAATACCATGAATTTAGAGGATAATATCTAATATTATTTGTTTACAGTAAATCTCACACTTTGGAATATTCCATCTTTGATCTATAACAATTACATTGGAAAAATCATTTATATACTCACAACTAAACAATCAAAAATGTGGAAGGTGACGTAATTTTACATATCTATTTCATTTTGTAACACTCTCTCTCTCACACACACACACATTGCACAGAGCAATGACAATTCGCCAAGGCCAATTTGCCATGGCCAACTTGCTGCAGTCAACTTGCTGCAGGTCAAGAGTTACACCTATATCAAAGAAATAGTAGAATAGAATCATTGAAGAAAGGATGCAAAAGGAGGAACAAAATGAAATGCGAATGGCAAAAATTAAAATATTTTAAAATTAATTTTAAATAATATGATAGAATTCTTAAATTGTCCCACAGCAAATTGTCCCACAGCAAGCTGGCCATAGCAAGTTGTCCTGCAGTGAGTTGGCCGTGGTGAGTTGGCCATGGCGAGTTGACCTCAGCGAGTTGGCTGTGGCAAGTTGTTCCATTCTGTATTGCACATATATACTGCTGCAGAACAAACAGGGACATGAATGTAGAAACTGGCTGTAACTTCTTAAAGCAGTCATCCATTTCTTGGATAGTATTGCACTTGTTGAAGTATTTAATGTTAGCCTTACAATTTTTTTTATTAAGCATTGGCAGATTTATCCAGTGGTGCGATTCAAATATGTGAACAACTGGTTCTCTGTGTGGATGCTGCTTCCGAAAGTCCGTTCTGGGCCTAGGCAACAAAAAATTAGCTACCGGTTCTGCCGAACTGATGCGAACCGGCTGAATCCCACCACTGGATTTATCTCATTCATCACACTGATTTGTTGAAATAATTCCTAGATAACAAAATAACAGAATAACAGAGTTGGAAGGGACCTTGGAGGTCTTCTAATCCAATCCCCTGCTCAGGCAGGAGACCCTATACCATTTCAGACAAATGGTTGTCCAATCTCTTCTTAAAAACTTCCAGTGTTGGAGCATCCACAACTTCTGGAGGCAAGTTGTTCCACTGATTAATTGTTCTAACTGTCAGGAAATTTCTCCTTAGTTCTAGGTTGCTTCTCTCCTTGATTAGTTTCCACCCATTGGTTCTTGTCCTGCCTTCAGGTGTTTTGGAGAATAGGTTGACCTCCCCCTTTGTGGCAACCCTTGAGATATTGGAACACTGCTACCATGTCACCCCTAGTCCTTCTTTTCATTAAACTAGACATACCCAGTTCCAGCAACTGTTCTTCATATGTTTTAGCCTCAGAGTCTCAACATCTCTTTTATATCAGGGTGACCAAAACTAGATGCAATATTCCAAGTGTGGCTTATTAGATAATTTATCAGCAAATCTTATGCATATTTTCATTGGAATATCTGGAAATCGAATGTTTCTTTCTAGATCTCTATTTCTAGGTATCAATACTATCCTGCATTTTGAATCCTTGCTGACTAGAGCATCTAGGATTGAGTTTCTTTTCTCCTCAACTCTGCATTAATGTGAATGATAAATTTTATTCATAAAAGCACAAAGAAAATGCTAAAGGATGCTTTTAGTGTGACGGAAAGCTTGTGAAATTTCATGATGCATAATGTATTTGTATTATCTCAAATCTGTGAGTTATTCTTGTCTCTAGTCCTTAAAATGTGCACTGGTTATAAACACCTATCATGCAGGGAGTGGATGAGATGCCTTCTCAAAACTATGGTATAAACAAGATGAGCATGGAGAGGGAGTATTGAATTTCATTTTAATAGCTGAGGAGGCAAACAAGCCAGTAAGCTCTGCTTCTATTTATGCTATCACTTCTCTCTTTCCCTATTACGTGAAACTTTGTACATAGCTATGCTTGGTTAGCATTTTACACAACTTTTACAACTTTCTTTCAATCAGAAGATACTTTCATCAAAACATCAGATACTACTAAAGAGCTGAATTAGAGATACAGGATTGTGACATTGCCCTAGGGCACATAATGAAAACTATCGGTCCCCAATCTTAAAAAAAGAAAGAAAGAAAGAAAGAAAAGAAAAATTGAGGAAAAAAAGCAAAAGATAATTTAGAGCCAATTTGGTTAAGTCACCAGGCTAGAAGCCAGGAAACTGAGTTCTAATCCTGCCTTAGGCATGAAAGTCGGCTGGGTGATTTTGGGCTAGTCACTCTGTCTCAGCCCAACTCAACTCACAGGATTGTTGTGGTGGGGAACTAGGAAAGATATTAGACATGTTTGCCACCTTCAGTTATTTATACAAATAATAAAGGTGGGATGAAAAAAAATCTAAAAAAAATATTTGTTTTATAACAACTTCTGATAGATGGAACTCAAAAATATAAGATGCTTATAAGAGGCTTGTATCACACTTTTTACTAACAGTAATGAATGAAGTATGTAATTACGAGTTTGATAGAAAAAATGAAACTGAATGCATATTCCAGCCAACAAAGATTTCACACATATTCATTTTTATAATTTATAATGTAGTTCTCAGTATATTATATATGTCAGTTAGATTTACTTTTCAGGAAATGTACATGAGATTCAGCCCAATTTACACTGTCTAATTTAGGCACTTCTTTGTTTAAATCTTGTATGTGAAAATACAGGTATTATATGAACTATTGAGCTATGCATCCTCATATTTCTGTAAATATCCATATCCTAAACCAGAATCTTATATATANGATCAGCAGGATAAAATCATAAACAAAGTTGTTTAATCTACAAAAGTACTGAGCTTTCATCGGCCACACTGCCGACATCGTCAGAATATAAAATAGAATATATATATGTTACTATTCCTCTATTAATTGGTTTACAATATCCATCTGCCTCAGGTTTTATGTTACTATCCATTTTATTGTTTGTCTTTATTTTTTCCTCATTTCTTCCAAAAGGTAGCTAGTACTACTTTCTTTAAAAACTACTCCTGGTTTATAATTTTAATTAGTGAATTATATTGTGTTATCCAAGCAATTTCAGTTTAAAGCCTAAAAGGGTCTCTTCAGTTTTATTTAGAAAAATTAAAACAGTGTCATAGCTGTTAGAAAAAAAACCCTAATGAATACAGATTAACAAAGAAAAGAAAATGAAAACAAAAGGAAAACCACCGAAAGTCCATCATAAATGTGCCGTTGGTGAAGAGCCATACGCTATCCCATGTCCTTTTTAAATATTAACATTAGGAGATATTTCTTTTACAAAGGGCTTAGCACATTAATAAGCACTGGATAACCTGTACCCATTGTGTTATCATTTCAGAGATGTTTTCTTAACTAAACAGAGAAACTGAATGGTCGTGGATGGGCAAAAAAGCAGTGAGAAAAGAAGCAACCTCTGACTTCTTGCTGATTGCCCAATTAACTTTCCTTGTAGGAAGTTGTCAGAAAGCTTTAGAAATGATGATCACATGACCCTGTCTGACTGCAGTATTGTAGTAGTGATGCAGCAATGAAGTGGCCACAATTTTGCCAAATTTCAATCCCAAAAGGATCATGGGTCCCAGATTTTGGATATATTCTGTAAGATAGCCCATTTGAGGCATGTTGATTCAAAAAATGTTGCTCCACGATACACCATTTCAAACATAAATCAAACATAAAAGTTTTAATAGTATATAAATTCCTAGAAAGATTTTTAAGTTGATAGTGGTTAGTTTTATTTCAGATTAATATTAGTATAGCTAGGTGGCTAAAAATCCTCATGAATCTGTCAGATAGAATAAATGCAGTTAAAATGAATGTTATCCCAAAATTAATAATAGCTCTTAAAGGGATTGTTATATTAGCGATTTCCAGGGAAGAAATGGTGAACTGAAGAGTAAAAGCAGAGCCAATGATGCTGGCGAAATAAAGATCCAGAGAATAGATCAGATCATAATTTGAAAATATTAAAGATCAAGATAATTAAAAGTAAAAGGAAGGAATACAACATTGGTTTATTTGATCAAGGCTAAAATAGATACAGATAGCCCTCAACTTACAATCATTCATTTAGTGACATATAGAAGTTACAAAGGCACTGAAAAACAAGATTTATGACCATTTTTCACACTTATGACTATTGCAATATCCTGTGGTCACATGATCAAAATTCGGGCACTTGACAACTGGCATGTATTTATTATGGTTGTAATATCCCGGAGTCATCTTTTGAGACCTTCTGATAAGCAAAGTCAATGGGGAAGCCAGATTCACTTAACAACCATGTTAATAACTGCAGTGATTCACTTAACTGTGGCAAGAAAGGTTGTAAAATTGGGCAAAAGTCTCTTAACAACTATCTTGCTTAGTAACAGAAATGTTGTGATTGTAAGTCAAGCACCACCTGTATGCAACCTGTAATCAACTTTTGCTGACCAGGGCTGAACATTTGTTTATAGATAAGAAATGAGGCAATGGACGAAGAACTAATCTGTTGTAATTTAAGGTAAGTTACTAAAATCGTTTATACATCTGTGATGAAGGTGGAAGTAATCTTTTCTGCACTTTGTATATTTAATTTTTATTCTTTTATTTTTTAGTTTGCACTAGTTTGTATTTTTAATTGTAACTTTTTAATACAATTACTATTAAGAAAAAACAAGCTCTCCAAAGACTGCTCCCCAAGCCAATGTTAATTTGCAGCCAGTTTAATTGCCTATCATTGTTGCTTTTTACATATTAATGAACAGATGGTGAGGAAGTTCTCGCTTCAGCCAGTAAACTGAACAAAAGAAAGGGAAAAAAGAAAACTAAAAATGCTGCCAAATTAAAGGGATTTTCATTTTACTACCTGCTAAATATTTTAAACTGTATGATTAGATATTGAGAAAGTTTTATGGGGGAACCAGATCCTTCTGGTGTCTTCACTGAATTATAAATTCCATATGGGGATGGAGTTTTAAGTTTTCTGATTTTCAATTGTATCATTAACCTTAGCAGAAATAAAATGATTTATTTCAATATTGTGATGAACACAATTAGGGAGTGATTTTCTCGTTCCCACATATTTTACCAAGGAGTTGCTTTTTTACTTTAGTTACAAGTGTTTTGCATTAACAGCTGCAAGGCAAACATGGAACATCTTGGGAAGATAATTTGAATTTGATCTCGATTGCTAGGAGAAATTCAGTATATCATAGAAACTCAACCACCCATGTTATGTGAACCAGGCTACAACATAGTGCATTTGTTTGGACATACTGTGTTAGACAAATATAGAATTTTAGAATTTTCTAAAATGTTAGAATTTTCTTTTAATAACCCAGGGTTAGCTGATTGTGTGAATCTAGTGGCTGTTTATTTCATAGCTGTGTCCCTTCCAATGGGCCTACAATAACCTGCTATCTCATAACATGTTTGAATCCAAATATGCAGTTTCCTCTTACAATGCATTTTAAGATTGGGCTAAATGCATACTTTGTGGCCATGCTTTCCAAATCTCTCCCTCTGCCTTTTGCTTAACAAGTGTAGGAGACAACCAGGCTGAGCCTGAGGGATGAGTTAAATGTGTCATCAGTCTCAAGTGCCTTTGCACCCACAAGAGATTTAAGTCCAGCCCATTTTGACCGCCAACTCGCTTTGACTATTAGTAGTTCAGATTCTTGTAGAGAGCTTTAGCATACAATAAAACTATATATTCAGTTGAACTGCCTGGAATCCTGTTTTACTGCACAAGATTGCAAAAACTTTCCTCAGCTTGATGCAGTTTTATATTTTAACTTTTCCAAATAATGTGGTGGTACCTGCATTTCTTGGCTCACGCTTAATCCATCTCATTTGGGAACAAGTGGAAAAGCATAGTTTCTTGGGTAACTTCACTGAAAGAATAGATCATCTATTCCTATTCTCTCCTTCCTACACATTAATAACTTACAAATCCATAGAGGACCTCTTTTCTGTGTCCATGATTCCATTACATTTGACAGAAAAGAAAGAAGAAAAAATTAACATTTGAAAATAATTCCAAATTAACAAAAAGACTCCTCTCTTCACTGCTAATACTTGTTTTTCATACCCATTTAGCAAAAACTCTAGTAGCACATGTCAGGGGTATAATACTCAGTGGCAGAGTTCTATTTCTTTGATGATTTGAAAGTTGGTGAGCATTCAAAGTCCATCCCTCTTCTGTTACCAGGAAATGAACTATTCAGGCAGAAAATTAAAAACTCTGTTTCATATAAAAGTCAAATTAAGAGACTCAGCACTTTATTGCAGTAATATTTGTAGGATATTCTAAACACAAGGTTAATCATTGCTACA